>NC_079192.1:56468180-56628180 GCF_029499605.1 Hyla sarda | reverse complement strand
GCCGGAGGCGAAGAGAGCAGAGACACCGGAGGGGAGCAGCCCCCCCCCCAAGGAGGAAAAAATATAAAATTTTATACACAAACATGTATACATGCATATACGCAAGCATACACATACATATATATATATATATATATATATATATATATATATATATATACATACACATAAACGCACACATATATATTCACATAAACACATATGACACCACTTAACTACTGGCCCGACTGCACTATACACTATATAATATAAAACAATATAAATACAAAACACAATATATACAAAAATTACTGAAAATACACAAAAATATACTACAGAAAACAACGGAAAACACCTACACTAAAACTGTCCCCTCACCCACACCACCCCTCCTGTACATGGGTCAGAGTCCATACCGTCCATACAGTTCTCAAAGTCCAGTCCTTAACTGACCCATGTCAGGTCCCCAAAACACCACTCAAAAAAACCCACCACCCACAAATACACCCTCCCCATCTAACACTCCTCCCAACCAACTTATATACAAACTTATACACTCTTAACCACAACCCCTTTTAGGCCCAAGTTTGGTTGCCTGTAAGCCCTTCATACCATGTCTACTGAAAACAAAACAAAAAGCTAATGTGCACATGCATCAGCCCACCACCAGGGAGAAGGATGGCAGACCTGATACATAAATAATTTTATACTCTTTCCCTAACTCCCCCTACAATTCTCCCTAATTCTATCCCTACAATAAATCTGACCCTGCCCTCACCCTATCTCTACCCCTATAACACTGCCCCTAACCAAAAATAAAAGGTACTCTACCCAAAAGGTTTAGTACCTAGGGCACATGAAATGTGAAACCTCTCCACAGGAGAGATGCCCTACTGGTACCAAGACTGCCATACTCCAAAGACCTGATCTTCCCAAGGTCACCGGTGATGTTCCTACAGACCTCCACCTCGGAGAGGATTTTCTGTTGGGTCGACACTAAGCACCGTGCGTTCCACGTGTAGTACCTAACCACTAAACTGACTAAGAATAAAGTGCCCCGATCTCGGCCACCCAGGTTCCTGAATGCCCCATAAGCCCACTCCGTATAGGCAAGGCCGGCAAGTTGACTCCAGCCGATGGAAGCGCCCACCCTGCTGTAGACCCCTATATTAAAGGGACAATGAAGCAGGAAGTGGTCCATGCTTTCCAGCGTGTCCCCGCACTCTTCTCGGGGACATCCCCGGTCATCAGAGTTCCTGCACTTCAGGTTGTCCCTTACATATAGCTTCCCCTGTAAGAAGCGCCAGGCCAAGTCCCAAAACTTCTGGGGGATCCTTTTCATGTTTAAAAGATACAACCCCACCCTCAGATCCCGACCAGGGCAGTCCCTGAGCGCCAGAGGCTTCTGGAAGTGGGTCAACAGAACCCGTTTGTCAAGGAACTGCCTTGACTGGGTCCTGATCTCCCACACTCCCAGACCCCACCGACGTATCGCCTTCAGAGTCGGGGTAGCGTAAGCCGGAAGATATCCATGGGGCGTACGGAGGTCCTTCACTTGCCCTCCTGTTTCCCATTCCTGGAAGAAAGGCCGAAACCACTCCCTGCAGGAGAGTACCCACGGAGGAGCCCTCTCTTTCCAGAGGTTTGCAATGTTGGCTTTCAAGAAGGTGTTCGTTAAGAACACCACGGGGTTTACCATAGATAAACCCCCTAGTCTCCTCGTGCGGTACGTAACCTCCCTCTTGACTAGGTTCAACCTGCTCCCCCATAACAGTTGGAAAAACAGGCTGTAGACCCTAGTGTAGTAAGCCTCTGGTAAGATACATACACTGCCCAGATAGATAAACAAGGGGAGCAGGTACGATTTGATCAGGTGTACCCTTTCCCTGAGGGTCATAGACCAACCCTTCCACTGGTTCACCCTCTGAGTGGCATCCTGGAGCTTACCGTCCCAGTTTTTGGTGGGATAATCATCCTGGCCGAATGTGATGCCCAGAATTTTTGCTGAATCTTGGAGCCCTGGAAGGGTGTCCGGGAAATCAAACGTGGGATCTCCCTCTCCCAGCCAGAGACTTTCACACTTATCCCGGTTGATCTTGGACCCGGATGCCTCCGAGTAGCGGTCCACCCCTGACATAACCACATCGACCTCCTCCCGTGAGGAGACGAAACTAGTGACATCATCAGCGTACGCCACCACTCTCTGGGCGACATCCGGCTCCGCCAGAGTCATCCCGACTCCCACCAACGGCCCACAATCTACCCTCCGGACGAAGGGATAGATTGCGAACACGTATAACAGCGGGCTCAAAGGACAACCCTGACGGACTCCGGACCCCACCTCAAAAGAGCTGCCAGACCAACCGTTCACCAGCGGGAAACTCTCTGCCCCTGCATATAAGGTGACAAGCCAATTCACAAAAGTACTCGGTAAGCCATATCTCAGGAGGACGGACCAGAGGTACTCGTGGTTCACCCGATCAAATGCTTTGGCCTGATCCAAGGACAGCATGTACCCCTTCCAGAGACCCGCACTACTCCGCTCCACTGCCTCTCTGACACTGAGGACAGCACTTAAGGTGCTTCGGCCTGGAACAGAGCAGTGCTGGGCCCCCGAAAGGAGCCGGGGGTGCAAACTTCACCAACCGATTAAACAGTATCTTAGCCAGAAGCTTCCTGTCCGTATTGAGAAGAGCTATGGGCCTCCAATTCTCAATCCGGCTAGGATCTTTACCCTTTGACAGAAGAATTAGGGCTGACCTCCTCATTGACTTTGGTAGAGTGCCCGAGGAGAGACACTCATTGAATACCTCAGTCAAGAGGGGAGCTAAAGACTCCTTAAAGGTCCTGTACCACTCGGATGTTAAGCCATCCGGACCTGGCGACTTCTTGGGGGCGAGCCCCTCGATCGCCAGTCTCACTTCCACTTCCCTGATTTCTTCTGCCAAAACATCAAGAGAGGGGTCTACCCCTGGCTCAGGAATAGTTTCAGCCAGGAATCCGACGTCCCGTCTCGATCTAGATCCATTCTTCCCAAGAGGTGCGAGTAGAAGGATCTGACGACCTTCAGGATCCCTGATCTGGACCGATTCAGAGATCCCGTACTATCAATCAGTCCTGAGACCACTTTACTACTCACTGACATCTTACAGTTCTTGTAAGGGTCGGGCGAGCGGTACCTCCCGTAATCCCTCTCAAAAACCAAAGATGTGTGCCTATCGTACTGACACCTCATCAGCAAGGACTTCACTCTGGAGATATCCTCCCGGCTACCTCCAGTCAAGACAAGGAGCTCGAGTTTCCTCCTCAGACCCTGATATAGGCGGTACCTATTCAGGGACCTGAGGCTCGAGAGCTGGCGGAAGAACCCCGCAACCCGCTTCTTGAATATCTCCCACCACTCTGACTTACTACTACAAAGGTCCAGTAAAGGTACCTGACTCTGAAGAAAATCCTCAAAGGACTGTCTTATCTCCGCTTCCTCCAGGAGGGACGAATTCAGCTTCCAATAACCTTTACCCATCCGAGGGGTCTCTGAAACATTCAAGGAAAACAAAATCATACAGTGATAGGAGAATTCCACCTCAACCACGGACACTGCGGAAGAGACGGCTTCCTCCTTTAAATAAAACCTGTCTATCCTACACCTGCAGCTACCTCGATGATAGGTGAAACCCACGTGGCCTGAGGGGCTCCGGATGTGGGCGTCCTCTAGGCGAGCTTCCCTAACTATATTATTGAGGGCCACGCTATCGTAAGCCAGCGGACCATTGGAACCTCTCCTATCTTGGGACTTCGTGACATTATTGAAGTCCCCTCCAAAAATCACTTGCCGGCTAGTAAAAAGGAAGGGCTTAATCCTCATAAAGAGATCTTTGCGGCCCCACTTGGTTTGTGGGGCGTAGATGTTAATGAGCCGGAGCTCTTGCCCCTTCATGAGGACATCTAAGATCAGGCACCTCCCCATTTCTAACTCAATAACCCGTCGGCATTCAACCGGAGCAGTAAAAAGGACCGCCACCCCACTATACGGCTCAGCCGCAAGAGACCAGTGGGAGGGCCCGCGCCTCCACTCTCTTCTGGCTTTAACCAGAGAGGCTAGATCTGACAACCTGGTCTCCTGTAAAAGGAAAATGTCGGCTTCAACATGGCAGAGAAAATCAAAGGCTGCGAATCTAGCCGTATCCGACTTTATGCTGGCACAGTTAATGGATGCCAGCGTCAATGGGGTGAGTGCCGCCATCATGGGTGATTGAGTTAGACGGCCTCACCTTTATTTTTTCTTCCCCTTCTTCTTCGTGCCCTCATCCCCAGAAGAAGAAGAAGGGGCAGGACCACTTTTGCCTCTTTTTTTGGACTCACTCTGGTCCATATGGTCCCCGTCTCCGTCCGACCCCGGTCTAGCCCCGCCCTCCGAGGAAGGTGCCTCAACAGTTCCCCCCAGAGGCTCTTTCTCCCTAGGCACCCCGCCCTCACCTTCCCCCTCCAAGGAGGGGGAGGAGATGTTATCAAGGACGAGGTACCGGTTTGACAGGTCAACCAGAGGGGGGGGCAGTCAGGCTTCCGTTTTGGACCCGGCCCGCAGTACGAGGGAGAGAGGGCTTGGACCTCTTCTTTCTCCCTTTCCTTTTGCCCTTGTCTTTCTTTTTGGCCTTCTCTACACTCTCCTCATCCACACTTTCATAGTGGGAGGAATCGGAAGAGTCGGCCATATTGCCTTCCTCTTCGCCCAGTCTCCTGATCTCCTCATCCAGCACTTCCTCCTCCAGGGCTTCAGTAATTTCAGGGCCTGCTTCAGGAGCAGGGGCCGGAGCTACCCCCGTCACTTGGGCACTCTCCAGCTCCCTACTCCTCCTCCGATTTTCCTTCCGCCTTAGTTTGGCGGGGCCCTTCCTCCTCACTAGCCCTGGGGCGCCCCCATCCCTGCTCGTACCCTCTCCAGCCGAGGCAACCTCATAGCTCTACCCAGCCGGAGCGGCTGCCGCACGAGCGAAGGCGCTAGGACAACGGCTAAAAGGGTGCCCGAGGACACCACACAGATGGCAGCGGATCTGCCTACAGGATGCGGCCAGATGACCCACCCCACCACACAAAGCACAGACCTGTACAGTACAGGCTGCGCTAAAATGGGTGGGGCTACCGCACCTGTGACAGACCTTAGGCTGCCCCTGGTAGAAGACCTGGATCCTGTCACGTCCAAGGAAGGTGGCTGACCGAATGTGGGCAACCGTACTCCCTGAACGCCTGAGTTTTACGGAAAACGTCCAGGTCCAGATCCCGTGCTCATCAAAGTTTTTCTTGGGCATGTCCGTCACTTCTCAATACCGACCGAGCCAGGTCATGATGTCGTAACAAGAAAGTGACTCGTTACGGGTCAAAACGGTCACCTTCTTGACTGATTTCTGACGGGAAATTGCCTTTACGGCAAAATCCCGCCAGCCGGGCTCGTTCTTCGCCACCTCGTAGTTTGACCAGAAGAGTTCGAGACCCTCTGGCCGAACGAAACTGACGTCAAACTCGGACGTACCGTAGGGGTGGATCAGGGCAAAGATGTCACTCGCCCTGAATTCCATCTGGAGGAGGAGCTCAACCACTTTAGCGCGAGGTGGGCACGCATCCTCACCCCTCCAAATCAGACGGACCACATTCCTGCGGTTATTGTCCTGCCCGGTTGTCGGGAGGGACCAGACCACCTCCCCATTCTGCTCTCGGAAAGCCCCCAAACCGTGCCTCTCTACCCAGAAAGACAGGTCGACCTCACCCCTTCCCTCTACCTGGATCGACCTGTCTCCCCTACGCAGAGCCTCCAGGAGGCGCTGTTGCAAGTAACCCCCGGGGACGGACGGAGACGGGGACCCCCCTGGACCCCCGGCAGCGACATTAGCATAGCTCCTAGGAGCAGTCACTGCCGGGGGGGCAGCCGGGCCAGACCCAGACCCAGAACCACCATTCACACCACCACTCACATCATCCTTTTTTCCATCCATACCACTACTCCCACCAACATTCACTCCACTGACACTTCTCTCATCCACAACACTACTACACTCAGCATTCTCACTCATTCCCTGCCTAACTGATTCTGGGCTGGCTGGGAATTGTAGTACCACTGGCTTAACCACATTCTTTTTTTCTGGCTTGGCTGCTGCTGCTGATGATGATGGCTCCTCCTTCTGAATGGGCAATGGTGCCTCCTGAGCCTGGGGCTGCCCCCCTGAGCGCACCCCAGCTCCTCCCACGGCGCCATCGCCGGACACTGATCCCGACACCGGGACACTCCCCCCCCCCTCACAGGGGAGTGCCCTGCAGTGCCCGCAGAACACACTGTACTCGGGGGACCGCCCCCCGAGCACACAGACACAACGCTCTCTGGCGCCCGGACACTCCCCCCCCTCACAGGGGAGTGCCCCGCGGCGCCAGTAGTGCCCACAGTACTCGGGGAACCGCCCCCCGAGCACACGGCAGCGTAACTTGCCTCTGGCACTTGGACACGCCCCCTGCCACCCTGGGGCGGTCCTGCAGTGCCAGAGCTGCCCGGCATGAGCCCATCCTGCCCTTCCCTACCAACAGGATGGGTGGGCTTCACAACTATTGCGCCCTTAGCCTTTCCTGACGCCATACTGTACTCCCCATGCTGGCCCCGCTCCACTACAGGAACGGGGTCTGGCAGTTTGGGGGAGCCCGCAGCCTGAACCAGCTTTGCAGCTGGCCCAGACTGCTGGAAGGGGACAAATACATATTGTACTGTCTCCTTGGTCTTCCGTTTCTTAGACCTCTGCTGGACCACCACATCTTCACACTCCTCGTCCCCAAATGTGAAATTCTGGAGGTGGGCTGGGGACTCCTGCATCACAATTGCCCTCAGCAGACCCCCAGCCTCACCCTCCACGTCATCCTCCTCACTCTCGCTTGGCGGAAGTGCCACCTGTCCAGCCTCAATGTAGCTGTCCTGGGTGACACCTGGAGTAGCTACAACTCCCACACTCTCCTCCATCTTCTCCTCTTCCTCCTTTACCTCTTCACCACCATCCTCACTATCTTCGCCGCCACTACTCTCCCCATCATCCACCTCCACCTTACCTTGGGATTTCATGGCGGCAAACCGATCGCTGTTGATCAATTTTTCCTTGAAGAGACCGCTCCCCTCCAGTATCTCCGCTCTCCTCGCCTCCAGCTTCACAATCTCGCCTTTCAGCGATGTTATCCTCCTCTTCAGTTCCGGCTTGCTCTTTCTGGATTCGGCGCTCATCAGACTCTGGGCCGCACGCAGATCCTCTCTGGCCATCCTCAGCTCCTTGCCGCGCTGCTCATACTCCGCAAACCTTGCGGCCATGCGGGAGCAGTACGTAGAACTGGACTCTCCGGGCCCACTCTCCGACCACATCTCCACACTGCTTTTCCGTGCCCTTCTTCCACCAGTGGATCTCTGGCTGGCACCCGTAGCCTGGGTAGCAGAGCCTGCATTGCTGCAGACTCTGCCCGTTCTTCTCCCGGCCGGAACAATGGCTGTCGAAGTTTTCACTCCACTTCCCGCCAGCCTGGAACAGGGAGTGGAGCCACGAGGCTCCATTGCAGGAGGTTCTTCCCCAGAAATCTGCCACAAACCTGGGGAAGCCTTGTTGGAAATCTCTGCTTGGTTCTGCTCTGCTGGAAGTATCAGGAGACACACCCGCACACACCCTGCTGGGAGCTGGAACTCTTTTTATTATAAAAATGCAAAACAAATCTGATACAAAACATTAAACAAAAACAAGCTTAACCAGCTATAACAAACATAACATAAATAAAATTGCAAAAACAAATTCTGCCTAACCGGCCAGCCCAAATTTACTAAAATACACTTTTACTTTTCCCCCATACCAAAATAACACACACAAACACGCATTCAAAAAAAACATGCAAAAAAAAGAGCCCAACTTGGCTTAAAAAAAAAAAAAAAAAAAAAAAATAATAATAATAATAATAATAAAATATATATATAAACATAAAATTCAGCACAACTTGGCTATAAAAACAAACCAAATGAAAAGGAACATAAAAGTAGCACAACTTGGCTATAACATAAAAATTACCCTTACCACGGGGGGGAAGAAAAAAAAAAAATTTCAGATATAAATAAATTGCTCAGCACAACTTGCGAAAAAACTACGCTCTGCCTCCCAGCCAGAGATCCACCGGTGAAAGAAGGGCAAGGAAAAGCAGCACGGAGACGCGGCCGGAGAGAGGGCCCAAAGAGCCCAGTCCCACGCACTGCCCCCGCACAGCCGCAAGGCCCGCAAAGCATGCCCAGCACGGCAAGGAGCTGAGGACGGCCAGAGAGGATCCGCGCGCAACCCAGAAACCGGCGAGCGCCGGACCCAAAAAGAGCAAGCCAGAACTGAAGAAAAGGACAACACCGCCGAAAAGCGAAACCGCGATGCCGGAGGCGAGGAGAGCAGAGACACCGGAGGGGAGCAGCTCCCCGAAGGAGGGAAAAAAAAAAAAATACACAAACATGTGTACATGCATATACACAATCAAACACACACACATATATATATATATACATATATATATATACATACATACACATATGACACCGCTTTTTTTTTCCTTTTTACTGGCCCGACTGCCACTATACACTATATAATATAAAACAATATAAATACAAAACACAATATATACAAAACACAATATATACAAAATCACAGAAAATGTACAAAAATATAGTAAATACACTACAAAGAACAACAGAAAAACACCTACACTAAAACTGTCCCCTCACCCACACCACCCCTCCTGTACATGGGTCAGAGTCCATACCGTCCATACAGTTCTCAAAGTCCAGTCCTTAACTGACCCATGTCAGGTCCCCAAAACACCACAAAACCACCACCCACAAATACACCCTCCCCACAACCCCTTTTAGGCCCAAGTTTGGTTGCCTGTAAGCCCTTCATACCATGTCTACTAAAAACAAAACAAAAAGCTAATGTGCACATGCATCAGCCCTCCACCAGGGAGAAGGATGGCAGACCTGATACATAAATCATTTTATACTCTTTCCCTAACTCCCCCTACAATTCTCCCTAATTCTATCCCTACAATAAATCTGACCCTGCCCTCACCCTATCTCTACCCCTATAACACTGCCCCTAACCAAAAATAAAAGGTACTCTACCCAAAAGGTTTAGTACCTAGGGCACATGAAATGAGAAACCTCTCCACAGGAGAGATGCCCTACTGGTACCAAGACTGCCATACTCCAAAGACCTGATCTTCCCGAGGTCACCGGTGATGTTCCTACAGACCTCCACCTCAGAGAGGATTTTCTGTTGGGTCGACACTAAGCACCGTGCGTTCCACGTGTAGTACCTAACCACTAAACTGACTAAGAATAAAGTGCCCCGATCTCGGCCACCCAGGTTCCTGAATGCCCCATAAGCCCACTCCGGATAGGCAAGGCCGGTAAGTTGACTCCAGCCGATGGAAGCGCCCACCCTGTTGTAGACCCCTATATTAAAGGGACAATGAAGCAGGAAGTGGTCCATGCTTTCCAGCGTGTCCCCGCACTCTTCTCGGGGACATCCCCGGTCATCAGAGTTCCTGCACTTCAGGTTGTCCCTTACGTATAGCTTCCCCTGAAAGCAGCGCCAGGCCAAGTCCCAAAACTTCTGGGGGATCCTTTTCATGTTTAAAAGATACAACCCCACCCTCAGATCCCGACCTGGGCAGTCCCTGAGCGCCAGAGGCTTCTGGAAGTGGGTCAACAGAACCCGTTTGTCAAGGAACTGCCTTGACTGGGTCCTGATCTCCCACACTCCCAGACCCCACCGACGTATCGCCTTCAGAGTCGGGGTAGCGTAAGCCGGAAGATATCCATGGGGCGTACGGAGGTCCTTCACTTGCCCTCCTGTCTCCCATTCCTGGAAGAAAGGCCGAAACCACTCCCTGCAGGAGAGTACCCACGGAGGAGCCCTCTCTTTCCAGAGGTTTGCAATGTTGGCTTTCAAGAAGGTGTTCGTTAAGAACACCACGGGGTTTACCATAGATAAGCCCCCTAGTCTCCTCGTGCGGTACGTAACCTCCCTCTTGACTAGGTTCAACCTGCTCCCCCATAACAGTTGGAAAAACAGGCTGTAGACCCTAGTGTAGTAAGCCTCTGGTAAGATACATACACTGCCCAGATAGATAAACAAGGGGAGCAGGTACGATTTGATCAGGTGTACCCTTTCCCTGAGGGTCATAGACCAACCCTTCCACTGGTTCACCCTCTGAGTGGCATCCTGGAGCTTACCGTCCCAGTTTTTGGTGGGATAATCATCCTGGCCGAATGTGATGCCCAGAATTTTTGCTGAATCTTGGAGCCCTGGAAGGGTGTCCGGGAGATCAAACGTGGGATCTCCCCCTCCCAGCCAGAGACTTTCACACTTATCCCGGTTGATCTTGGACCCGGATGCCTCCGAGTAGCGGTCCACCTCTGACATCACCACATCGACCTCCTCCCGTGAGGAGACGAAAATAGTGACATCATCAGCGTACGCCACCACTCTCTGGGCGACATCCGGCTCCGCCAGAGTCATCCCGACTCCCGCCAACGGCCCACAATCTACCCTCCGGACGAAGGGATAGATTGCGAACACGTATAACAGCGGGCTCAAAGGACAACCCTGACGGACTCCGGACCCCACCTCAAAAGAGCGGCCAGACCAACCGTTCACCAGCGGGAAACTCTCTGCCCCTGCATATAAGGTGACAAGCCAATTCACAAAAGTACTCGGTAAGCCATATCTCAGGAGGACGGACCAGAGGTACTCGTGGTTCACCCGATCAAATGCTTTGGCCTGATCCAAGGACAGCATGTACCCCTTCCAGAGACCCGCACTACTCCGCTCCACTGCCTCCCTGACACTGAGGACAGCACTTAAGGTGCTTCGGCCCGGAACAGGGCAGTGCTGGGCCCCCGAAAGGAGCCGGGGTGCAAACTTCACCAACCGATTAAACAGTATCTTGGCCAGAAGCTTCCTGTCCGTATTGAGAAGAGCTATGGGCCTCCAATTCTCAATCCGGCTAGGATCTTTACCCTTTGACAGAAGAATCAGGGCTGACCTCCTCATTGACTTTGGTAGAGTGCCCGAGGAGAGACACTCATTGAATACCTCAGTCAAGAGGGGAGCTAAAGACTCCTTAAAGGTCCTGTACCACTCGGATGTTAAGCCATCCGGACCTGGCGACTTCTTGGGGGCGAGCCCCTCGATCGCCAGTCTCACTTCCTCTTCCCTGATTTCTTCTGCCAAAACATCAAGAGAGGGGTCTACCCCTGGCTCAGGAATAGTTTCAGCCAGGAAAGCCGACATCCCGTCTCGATCTAGATCCTTCCTTCCCAAGAGGTGCGAGTAGAAGGATCTGACGACCTCCAGGATCCCTGATCTGGACCGATTCAGAGATCCCGTACTATCAATCAGTCCTGAGACCACTTTACTACTCACTGACATCTTACAGTTCTTGTAAGGGTCGGGCGAGCGGTACCTCCCGTAATCCCTCTCAAAAACCAAAGATGCGTGCCTATCGTACTGACACCCCATCAGCAAGGATTTCACTCTGGAGATATCCTCCCGGCTACCTCCAGTCGAGACAAGGAGCTCGAGTTTCCTCCTCAGACCCTGATACAGGCGGTACCTATTCAGGGACCTGAGGCTCGAGAGCTGGCGGAAGAACCCCGCAACCCGCTTCTTGAATATCTCCCACCACTCTGACTTACTACTACAAAAGTCCAGTAAAGGTACCTGACTCTGAAGAAAATCCTCAAAGGACTGTCTTATCTCCGCTTCCTCCAGGAGGGACGAATTCAGCTTCCAATAACCTTTACCCATCCGGGGGTTCTCTGAAACATTCAAGGAAAACAAAATCATACAGTGATCGGAGAATTCCACCTCAACCACGGACACTGCGGAAGAGACGGCTTCCTCCTTTAAATAAAACCTGTCTATCCTAGACCTGCAGCTACCTCGATGATAGGTGAAACCCACGTGGCCTGAGGGGCTCCGAGTGTGGGCGTCCTCTAGGCGAGCTTCCCTAACTATATTATTGAGGGCCACGCTATCGTAAGCCAGCGGACCATTGGAACCTCTCCTATCTTGGGACCTCGTGACATTATTGAAGTCCCCTCCAAAAATCACTTGCCGGCTAATAAAAAGGAAGGGCTTAATCCTCATAAAGAGATCTTTGCGGCCCCACTTGGTTTGTGGGGCGTAGATGTTAATGAGCCGGAGCTCTTGCCCCTTCATGAGGACATCTAAGATCAGGCACCTCCCCATTTCTAACTCAATAACCCGTCGACATTCAACCGGAGCGGTAAAAAGGACCGCCACCCCACTATACGGCTCATCCGCAAGAGACCAGTGGGAGGGCCCGCGCCTCCACTCTCTTCTGGCTTTTACCAGGGAGGCTAGATCTGACAACCTGGTCTCTTGCAGATACAAAATGTCGGCTTCAACACGGCCGAGAAAATCAAAGGCTGCGAATCTAGCCGTATCCGACTTTATGCTGGCACAGTTAATGGATGCCAGCGTCAATGGGGTGAGTGCCGCCATCATGAGTGATTGAGTTAGACGGCCTCACCTTTATTTTTTCTTCCCCTTCTTCTTCGTCCCCTCATCCCCAGAAGAAGAAAGGGCAGGACCGCTTTTACCCCTTTTTTTGGACTCACTCTGGTCCATATGGTCCCCGTCTCCGTCCGACCCCGGTCTAGCCCTGCCCTCCGAGGAAGGTGCCTCAACAGGACAGGGCCCAGTTCCCCCAGAGGCTCTCTCTCCCTAGGCACCTCGCCCTCACCTTCCCCCTCCAACGAGGGGGAGGAGATGTTATCAAGGACGAGGTACCGGTTTGACAGGTCAACCAGAGGGGGGGGCAGTCAGGCTTCCGCTTTGGACGCGGCCCGCAGTACGAGGGAGAGAGGGCTTGGAGAGAGGGCTTGGACCTCTTCTTTCTCCCTTTCCTTTTGCCCTTGTCTTTCTTTTTGGCCTTCTCTACACTCTCCTCATCCACACTTTCATAGTGGGAGGAATCGGAAGAGTCGGCCATATTGCCTTCCTCTTCGCCCAGTCTCCTGACCTCCTCATCCAGCACGTCCTCCTCCAGGGCTTCAGTCATTTCAGGGCCAGCTTCAGGAGCAGGGGCCGGAGCTACCCCCGTCACTTGGGCACTCTCCTGCTCCCTACTCTTCCTCCGATTTTCCTCCCGCCTTAGTTTGGCGGGGCCCTTCTTCCTCACTAGCCCTGGTGCGCCCCCATCCCTGCTCGTACCCTCTCCAGCCGAGGCAACTTCACAGCTCTCCCCAGCCGGAGCGGCCGCCGCACGGGCGAAGGCGCTAGGACAACGGCTGAAAGGGTGCCCGAGGACACCACACAGATGGCAGCGGATCTGCCTACAGGATGCGGCCAGATGACCCACCCCACCACACAAAGCACAGACCTGTACAGTACAGGCTGCGCTAAAATGGGTGGGGCTACCGCACCTGTGACAGACCTTAGGCTGCCCCTGGTAGAAGACCTGGATCCTGTCACGTCCAAGGAAGGCGGCTGACGGAATGTGGGCAACCGTACTCCCTGAATGCCTGAGTTTGACGGAAAACGTCCAGGCCCCGGACCAGATCCCGTGCTCATCAATGTTTTTCTTGGGCATGTCCGTCACATCCCCATAGCGACCGAGCCAGGTCATGATGTCGTAACAAGAAAGTGACTCGTTACGGGTCAAAACGGTCACCTTCTTGACCGAGTTCTGACGGGAAATTGCCTTTACGGCAAAATCCCGCCAGCCGGGCTCGTTCTTCGCCACCTCGTAGTTTGACCAGAAGAGTTCGAGACCCTCTGGCCGAACGAAACTGACGTCAAACTCGGACGTACCGTAGGGGTGGATCAGGGCAAAGATGTCACTCGCCCTGAATTCCATCTGGAGGAGGAGCTCAACCACTTTAGCGCGAGGTGGGCACGCATCCTCACCCCTCCAAATCAGACGGACCACATTCCTGCGGTTATTGTCCTGCCCGGTTGTCGGGAGGGACCAGACCACCTCCCCATTCTGCTCTCGGAAAGCCCCCAAACCGTGCCTCTCTATCCAGAAAGACAGGTCGACCTCACCCCTTCCCTCTACCTGGATCGACCTGTCTCCCCTACGCAGAGCCTCCAGGAGGCGCTGTTGCAAGTAACCCCCGGGGACGGACGGAGACGGGGACCCCCCTGGACCCCCGGCAGCGACATTAGCATAGCTCCTAGGAGCAGTCACTGCCGGGGGGGCAGCCGGGCCAGACCCAGAACCACCATTCACACCACCACTCACACCACCACTCACATCATCCTTTTTCCCATTCATACCACTACTCCCACCAACATTCACTCCACTGACACTCCTCTCATCCACAACACTACTACACTCAGCATTCTTACTCATACCCTGCCTAACTGATTCTGGGCTGGCTGGGAATTGTAGTACCGCTGGCTTCATTACAGTCTTTTTTTCCGGCTTGGCTGCTGCTGCTGCTGACGATGGCTCCTCCTGACTGGGCAATGATCCCGGCACCGGGACACTCCCCCCCCTCACAGGGGAGTTCCCCGCAGTGCCCGCAGAACAAACTGTACTCGGGGGACCGCCCCCCGAGCACACCGACTCAACGCTCTCTGGCGCCCGGACACTCCCCCCCCCCCTCACAGGGGAGTGCCCCGTGGCGCCAGTAGTGCCCACAGTACTCGGGGAACCGCCCCCCGAGCACACGGCAGCGTAACTCTCCTCTGGCACTTGGACACGCCCCCTGCCACCCTGGGGCGGTCCTGTAGTGCCAGAGCTGCCCGGCATGAGCCCATCCTGCCCTTCCCTACCGACAGGATGGGTGGGCTTCACAACTATTGCGCCCTTAGCCGTTGCTGACGCCTTACTGTACTCCCCGTGCTGGCCCCGCTCCACCACAGGAACGGGGTCTGGCAGTTTGGGGGAGCCCGCAGCCTGAACCAGCTTTGCAGCTGGCCCAGACTGCTGGAAGGGGACAAATATATATTGTACCGTCTCCTTTGTCTTCCTTTTCTTGGACCTCTGCTGGACCAGCACATCTTCACACTCCTCGTCCCCAAAGGTGAAATTCTGGAGGTGGGCTGGGGACTCCTGCATCACAATTGCCCTCAGCAGACCCCCAGCCTCACCCTCCACGTCATCCTCCTCACTTTCACTTGGCGGAAGTGCCACCTGTCCAGCCTCAATGTAGCTGTCCTGGGTGACACCTGGAGTAGCTACAACTCCCACACTCTCCTCCATCTTCTCCTCTTCCTCCTTTACCTCTTCACCACCATCCTCACTATCTTCGCCACCACTACTCTCCCCATCATCCACCTCCACCTTACCTGGGGATTTCGTGGCGGCAAACCGATCACTGTTGATCAGCTTCTCCTTGAAGAGACCGCTCCCCTCCAGTATCTCCGCTCTCCTCGCCTCCAGCTTCACAATCTCGCCCTTCAGCGATGTTATCCTCTTCTTCAGTTCTGGCTTGCTCTTTCTGGATCCGGTACTCATCAGACTCTGGGTCGCACGCAGATCCTCTCTGGCCATCCTCAGCTCCTTGCCGCGCTGCTCGTACTCCGCAAACCTTGCGGCCATGCGGGAGCAGTACGTGGAACTGGACTCGCCGGGCCCACTCTCCGACCACATCTCCACACTGCTTTTCCGTGCCTTTCTTCCACCAGTGGATCTCTGGCTGGCACCCGTAGCCTGGGTAGCAGAGCCTGCATTGCTGCAGACTCTGCCCGATCTTCTCCCGGCCGGAACAATGGCTGTCGAAGTTTTCACTCCACTTCCCGCCAGCCTGGAACGGGGAGTGGAGCCACGAGGCTCCATTGCAGGAGCTTCTTCCCCAGGAATCTGCCACAAACCTGGGGAAGGCTTGTTGGAAATCTCTGCTTGGCTTTGCTCTGCTGGAAGTCTCAGGAGACACACCCGCACACACCCTGCTGGGAGCTGGAATCACTGTCTATGTAGAGGACGGGAGCTTCTTCAGGGTCCTGTACAGTACACAGTGTCCTATAAAAGTAACATGGAGCCGTCCTCACCTGATGTCCATAGGAGCAGCTAACCCTGGTACAGGTAAAGAGTACAGAACATGTAATACCTCCCTGTACTGTAGGGGGCGCTACCAGACACCAGTCAGTGCATACACTTCAGTAATACAGGGGTTTTACCAGTGAACGCCCATTCTGATTGGTCAGTTCTTCTGTTCATTGCCAGGTTTCACAGATATGGACTGTTGGTAGCATTGTATGTTGAGTATGATTTCAAGTTACAATGGTTCAGAAAATACCATTGTATGTTAAAAATATTATGTATGTCTAAGGCTAGACCTACCAGCCGAAACACGTCACTTTTTACCGGTAACCTGTGCTCCATGTGATTGAAAAATAAACTGAAACCGTTCAACTGAGACTCTGCACTGGGCATCTTCTTTCCTCTGTAGTGAAAAAATATTGTAACCTGAGGCCATTGTACATTGATGGATCACTGTAAATGTACATACCTGTTTCCTGGGCAAGAAATACAAATCGAACCCACGCAGCTCCTCGCTCTTCTACAACCAGCAGGGTGAGGGGCTGGCACAGAAGCCCAGTCTCCTCTGTCACCTCCCTGCACAGACCTTCCACCAGGCTTTCCCCTCTCTCCAGTCGCCCAGCAGGAAGGTACCAGGTTCCCCAGCAATCCGGCTTGACCTCCTGCATCATCAGCACTTCATTCTGCAAAATAATTAACAATTTTTCCATATCATGAATGCCCAATCCTTGAGTGCCTATCCTAAGGAAAGGGCATTGGTGAAAAAAAAATTTTTTTGGGCTGTCTCAAACTCCCTGAATGTGCCCCTGGCATACAATATGCACAGTAACTAATCTTTGGAAAAAGAGAGCTACACCAGCTCACCCCAACATAATGGCCGGAGCACAGATGTAAGTGCTGGATGGCACACCAATGCAATGCAGAAAAGAAGAAAATCCAGCTCAAGGATGCTTCAAATCATGGATTTATTTCAGGCCAGTGCACATAGACAGGTAGACAATGACGCGTTTCAAGTGCAGGTGCGCTCTTAGTCATATACTGATTACACAGAATTATATAGGGGAAACAATCATATATCACGTGTATCCGTCATGTATCAGGTGTATCAGTCATGTATCATGTGTATCAGTCATGTATCAGTCATGTATCAGTCATGTATCAGTCATGTATCACGTGTATCAGTCATGCATCACTTGTATCAGTCATGTATCACATGTATCAGTCATGTATCACATGTATCAGTCATGTATCACATGTATCAGTCATGTATCACTTGCATCAGTCATGTATCACTTGTATCAGTCATGTATCACGTGTATCAATCATGTATCACATGTATCAGTCATGTATCACTTGTATCAGTCATGTATCACTTGTATCAGTCATGTATCACGTGTATCAGTCATGTATCACATGTATCAGTCATGTATCACGTGTATCGGTCATGTATCACTTGTATCAGTCATGTATCACTTGTATCAGTCATGTATCACGTGTATCAGTCATGTATCACGTGTATCAGTCATGTATCACGTGTATCAGTCATGTATCACTTGTATCAGTCATGTATCACATGTATCAGTCATGTATCACATGTATCAGTCATGTATCACTTGTATCAGTCATGTATCACGAGTATCAGTCATGTATCATGTGTATCAGTCATGTATCATGTGTTCAATGGAAGCGCTGAGACCAGATAAGAAGTTAAAAGGATTTATTTCCCATAATGCAACGCGTTTCACGGTCACCCGCTTCCTCAGGCTGATGCCTGAGGAAGCGGGTGAACGTGAAACGCGTTGCATTATGGGAAATAAATCCTTTTAACTTCTTATCTGGTCTCAGCGCTTCCATTGATCCCGCTCTGCTACCTGGAGATTGCTTGTTTTTATCGTGATTCTATTTCAGCGGGACGAAGCTGCAGAGACCCTTTGATGATACACCCTGTTCCATTGTTGTACTTGGTTGGAGTACAACTTCATGTGGTAAGCGCAATTCACACTTAGCGTTACCAACTCACCTTTGGTGTTACACTACAGAGCGCATCCATTTGTGCTTTTTTTATTTCATGTATCATGTGTATCAGTCATGTATCACTTGTATAAGTCATGTATCACATGTATCAGTCATGTATCGCATGTATCAGTCATGTATCCCTTGTATAAGTCATGTATCACTTGTATCAGTCATGTATCCCTTGTATAAGTCATGTATCCCTTGTATCAGTCATGTATCACGTGTATCAGTCATGTATCACGTGTATCAGTCATGTATCACTTGTATCAGTCATGTATCACTTGTATCAGTCATGTATCACATGTATCAGTCATGTATCACTTGTATAAGTCATGTATCACTTGTATCAGTCATGTATCACGTGTATCAGTCATGTATCACTTGTATCAGTCATGTATCATGTGTATCAGTCATGTATCACATGTATCAGTCATGTATCACATGTATCAGTCATGTATCACGTGTATCAGTCATGTATCACGTGTATCAGTCATGTATCTGTCATGTATCACGTGTATCAGTCATGTATCACGTGTATCAGTCATGTATCTGTCATGTATCACGTGTATCAGTCATGTATCACGTGTATCAGTCATGTATCACTTGTATCAGTCATGTATCACGTGTATCAGTCATGTATCACGTGTATCAGTCATGTATCACATGTATCAGTCATGTATCACTTGTATCAGTCATGTATCACATGTATCAGTCATGTATCACTTGTATCAGTCATGTATCACTTGTATCAGTCATGTATCACGTGTATCAGTCATGTATCACGTGTATCAGTCATGTATCACTTGTATCAGTCATGTATCACTTGTATCAGTCATGTATCACATGTATCAGTCATGTATCACATGTATCAGTCATGTATCACTTGTATCAGTCATGTATCACGAGTATCAGTCATGTATCATGTGTATCAATCATGTATCACTTGTATCAGTCATGTATCACTTGTATCAGTCATGTATCACATGTATCAGTCATGTATCACTTGTATCAGTCATGTATCACGAGTATCAGTCATGTATCATGTGTATCAATCATGTATCATGTGTATCAGTCATGTATCACTTGTATCAGTCATGTATCACTTGTATCAGTCATGAATCACATTTATCAGTCATGTATCACGTGTATCAGTCATGTATCACATGTATCAGTCATGTATCACTTGTATCAGTCATGTATCACTTGTATCAGTCATGTATCACGTGTATCAGTCATGTATCACGTGTATCAGTCATGTATCACTTGTATCAGTCATGTATCACTTGTATCAGTCATGTATCACATGTATCAGTCATGTATCACTTGTATCAGTCATGTATCACGAGTATCAGTCATGTATCACGAGTATCAGTCATGTATCATGTGTATCAGTCATGTATCACATGTATCAGTCATGTATCACATGTATCAGTCATGTATCACGAGTATCAGTCATGTATCATGTGTTCAATGGAAGCGCTGAGACCAGATAAGAAGTTAAAAAGGATTTATTTCCCATAATGCAACGCGTTTCACGGTCACCCGCTCATGCCTGAGGAAGCGGGTGACCGTGAAACGCGTTGCATAATGGGAAATAAATCCTTTTAACTTCTTATCTGGTCTCAGCGCTTCCATTGATCCCGCTCTGCTACCTGGAGATTGCTTGTTTTTATCGTGATTCTATTTCAGCGGGACGAAGCTGCAGAGACCCTTTGATGATACACCCTGTTCCATTGTTGTACTTGGTTGGAGTACAACTTCATGTGGTAAGCGCAATTCACACTTAGCGTTACCAACTCACCTTTGGTGTTACACTACGGAGCGCATCCATTTGTGCTTTTTTTATTTCATGTATCATGTGTATCAGTCATGTATCACTTGTATAAGTCATGTATCACATGTATCAGTCATGTATCACTTGTATAAGTCATGTATCACTTGTATCAGTCATGTATCACGTGTATCAGTCATGTATCACTTGTATCAGTCATGTATCATGTGTATCAGTCATGTATCACATGTATCAGTCATGTATCACATGTATCAGTCATGTATCACGTGTATCAGTCATGTATCACATGTATCAGTCATCTATCTGTCATGTATCACGTGTATCAGTCATGTATCACGTGTATCAGTCATGTATCACTTGTATCAGTCATGTATCACGTGTATCAGTCATGTATCACATGTATCAGTCATGTATCACTTGTATCAGTCATGTATCACATGTATCAGTCATGTATCACTTGTATCAGTCATGTATCACGTGTATCAGTCATGTGTCATGTGTATCAGTCATGTATCAGTCATGTATCACGTGTTTCAGTCATGTATCACGTGTATCAGTCATGTATCACATGTTTCAGTCATGTATCACGTGTATCAGTCATGTATCACATGTATCAGTCATGTATCACATGTATCAGTCATGTATCACTTGTATCAGTCATGTATCACATGTATCAGTCATGTATCACTTGTATCAGTCATGTATCACTTGTATCAGTCATGTATCACTTGTATCAGTCATGTATCACGTGTATCAGTCATGTATCACGTGTATCAGTCATGTATCACGTGTATCAGTCATGTATCACATGTATCAGTCATGTATCACATGTATCAGTCATGTATCACTTGTATCAGTCATGTATATCCCTTGTATCAGTCATGTATCACTTGTATCAGTCATGTATCAGTCATGTATCACATGTATCAGTGTCATGTATCACGTGTATCAGTCATGTATCACTTGTATCAGTCATGTATCACTTGTATCAGTCATGTATCACTTGTATCAGTCATGTATCACTTGTATCACGTGTATCAGTCATGTATATCCCTTGTATCAGTCATGTATCACTTGTATCAGTCATGTATCAGTGTCATGTATCACGTGTATCAGTCATGTATCACATGTATCAGTCACGTATCATGTGTATCAGTCATGTATCACGTGTATCAGTCACGTATCATGTGTATCAGTCACGTATCACTTGTATCAGTCATGTATCACTTGTATCAGTCATGTATCACTTGTATCACGTGTATCAGTCATGTATCACGTGTATCAGTCATGTATCACATGTATCAGTCATGTATCTGTCATGTATCACGTGTACCAGTCATGTATCACGTGTATCAGTCATGTATCACATGTATCAGTCATGTATCACATGTATCAGTCATGTATCACTTGTATCAGTCATGTATCAGTCATGTATCACGTGTATCAGTCATGTGTCACGTATATCAGTCATGTATCACGTGTATGAGTCATGTATCACATGTATCAGTCATGTATCATGTGTATCAGTCATGTATCACATGTATCAGTCATGTATCACATGTATCAGTCATGTATCACATGTATCAGTCATGTATCACTTGTATCAGTCATGTATCACTTGTATCAGTCATGTATCACTTGTATCAGTCATGTATCACGTGTATCAGTCATGTATCACGTGTATCAGTCATGTATCACATGTATAAGTCATGTATCACATGTATCAGTCATGTATCACATGTATCAGTCATGTATCACGTGTATCAGTCATGTATATCCCTTGTATCAGTCATGTATCACTTGTATCAGTCATGTATCAGTCATGTATCACATGTATCAGTGTCATGTATCACGTGTATCAGTCATGTTTCACTTGTATCAGTCATGTATCACTTGTATCAGTCATGTATCACATGTATCAGTGTCATGTATCACGTGTATCAGTCATGTATCACGTGTACCAGTCATGTATCACGTGTATCAGTCATGTATCACTTGTATCAGTCATGTATCACTTGTATCAGTATCAGTCATGTATCACATGTATCAATCGTATATCAGTCGTGTATCAGTCATGTATCAGTCATGTATCACATGTATCAGTCATGTATCATGTGTATCAGTCATATATAACGTGTATCAGTCACGTATCATGTGTATCAGTCACGTATCATGTGTATCAGTCATGTATCACGTGTATCAGTCATGTATCACTTGTATCAGTCATGTATCACGTGTATCAGTCATGTATCACGTGTATCAGTCATGTATCACTTGTATCAGTCATGTATCACGTGTATCAGTCATGTATCACGAGTATCAGTCATGTATCACGTGTATCAGTCATGTATCACTTGTATCAGTCATGTATCACTTGTATCAGTATCAGTCATGTATCACGTGTATCAGTCATGTATCACTTGTATCAGTCATGTATCAGTCACGTATCATGTGTATCAGTCACGTATCATGTGTATCAGTCATGTATCATGTGTATCAGTCACGTATCAATTGTATCAGTCATGTATCACGTGTATCAGTCATGTATCACGTGTACCAGTCATGTATCACGTGTATCAGTCATGTATCACTTGTATCAGTCATGTATCACTTGTATCAGTATCAGTCATGTATCACATGTATCAATCGTATATCAGTCGTGTATCAGTCATGTATCAGTCATGTATCACATGTATCATGTGTATCAGTCATGTATAACGTGTATCAGTCACGTATCATGTGTATCAGTCACGTATCATGTGTATCAGTCATGTATCACGTGTATCAGTCATGTATCACTTGTATCAGTCATGTATCACGTGTATCAGTCATGTATCACGTGTATCAGTCATGTATCACTTGTATCAGTCATGTATCACGTGTATCAGTCATGTATCACGAGTATCAGTCATGTATCACGTGTATCAGTCATGTATCACTTGTATCAGTCATGTATCACTTGTATCAGTATCAGTCATGTATCACGTGTATCAGTCATGTATCACTTGTATCAGTATCAGTCATGTATCATATGTATCAATCGTATATCAGTCGTGTATCAGTCGTATATCAGTCATGTATCACGTGTATCAGTCATGTATCACGTGTATCAGTCATGTATCACTTGTATCAGTATCAGTCATGTATCACATGTATCAATCGTGTATCAGTCGTGTATCAGTCATGTATCCGTCATGTATCACATGTATCACGTGTATCAGTCATGTATCAGTCATGTATCACATGTATCAATCGTATATCAGTCGTGTATCAGTCATGTATCAGTCATGTATCACGTGTATCAGTCACGTATATCCCTTGTGTCAGCCACATGAGACTTATATTAGCCACAGATCCCTTGTATGAGCCATTAAAGCTGTACATGTGGCTAATGCTGGATGTGGTCTTGTCCTCACCTGGTCATTCAGTAGGATCCCCATGACAATATAACACACATTATGTTTCAGTTTCAGGACCTGCGGGCTGTCAGGGACCACGTCATATCTGTCTGGAAGCGGCACGGCTCCTCCATCTAAGAGGGTTCCCAGCTCCTCCTCCAGACTAGAAGACATGTCTGTAACACATGAACAACAGGTTACATGCTTACACCAATGGTAAACATTGTGGTGGGTAAAGACACTGTCAGCAATACAGTCCTCAGTGCAGGGGGTGGTCCTTCAGCTGTCGGGCATGCTGGGAGTTGTAGTTTCACAACAGATGGAGAACCACATTTTGGGGAAATGTGCTGTACAGTGAAATAAGTTAACGGAGGAGGAAAAGATGCTGAGCAGGAGACCCCCTTAAGTCACTTATACATTAGAATACGACTAGGTCTAATGCAGTGTGCCTCCAGCTGTTGCAAAACTACAACTCCCAGTATGCCCGGACAGCCTTCGGCTGTCCGGGCATACTGGGAGTTGTAGTTTTTCAACAGCTGGAGGCACACTGGTTAGGAAACACTGTTCTAATGCCATAGACTGTCAGGGCATGATGGGAGTTGTACTTTCTAAAATTAGGCAGATTTTCCATTCAGGAATCTAGGCAAGCTGGGTGACTATCCCTATCGGTGCTATAAGGAGTTCTCAAGCACAGTGAGCAACCTGGGGCTTATTAGAAAGCAGCGTTTCCATGCTGGGAGTAGTAGTGTCACAACAGCTGGGCACAGTCCCAGCAGTCACACCCTTACACCCGACTGTCTCTCAGTCACGTCTCAGCTGTCTCGTCCTCTCACCTCATCTCTCCAAACCCGGAAGTGCTGGGCTGCCTGCTCCCTGCACCCATTGGTCACCGCTGATCCAGCCTTTTCCTTCTGATCGGCTGATGTGACATTCTGCATGGATGGGGGTGGGGGGGGTGGGGACTGGAGTGTAGGAACTGCGTCACTGAATGGAGAACTGCATGTGCATTTGTTTATCTGCTGAGGGTTTGCTACAGTGTTCAACTGTTTATTTGTATTGACTGAACAGCATAAAACCTGCAGCAGATATGACGTGTGAATTGACCCTTAGTGCGTTCTGCAGGTAGAACATTCTACTAAATATAAGGCTGCGAGCATGATAGTTGCACTATAAGACTAGTGCAGTGTTTTCTAACCAGTGTGCCTCCAGCTGTTGCAAAACTACAACTACCAGCATGTCCGGACAGTCTTTTGGTTAGCTGGGAGTCAATAAGAAAATATTAAAACAGAATAGCCACATGAGGGGAGATTCACCAAAAGCTGTGAAAAGGACTAGTGGTGCAGTTGCCCATAGCAACCAATCATGCATGTAGAAAATGAAAGAAGCGATCTGATTGGTTGCTATGGGCAACTGCCTCACTCCTCCTCTACACAGGTTTTGATGAATCTCCCCGATGGCGTTTTATTTATTTATTTTTGCTGGTTTTTCACCCTCTGGTGACATTTTACACCACAGTGGCATGCTATAGATATGGCTAGAGATGAGCGAA
Source organism: Hyla sarda (assembly GCF_029499605.1). Taxonomy (NCBI): domain Eukaryota; kingdom Metazoa; phylum Chordata; class Amphibia; order Anura; family Hylidae; genus Hyla; species Hyla sarda. Next base: position 56,603,384 of record NC_079192.1, on the reverse strand, counting down.
CTTACAGTAAATTCGATTCGTCACAAACTTCTCGGCTCGGCAGTTGATGACTTATCCTGCATAAATTAGTTCAGCTTTCCGGTGGGCTGGAAAAGGTGGATACAGTCCTAGGAGACTCTTTCCTAGGAATGTATCCACCTTTTCCAGCCCACCTGAAGGCTGAACTAATTTACGCAGGATAAGTCATCAACTGCCGAGCCGAGAAGTTCGTGATGAATCGAATTTACTGTAAGTTCGCTCATCTCTAGTCATCAACTGCCGAGCCGAGATGTTCGTGACGAATCGAATTTACTGTAAGTTCGCTCATCTCTAGATATGGCGTTTCTACTTTCATAGACTGAAAAACTGCCAGAAAAAAATCCAATGTGTGTATGTAGGTTAGCCATTTTTTTGATTTTATTTTTATTTTTTTCAATTCATCAATAGAAACTCTTTTTGGTTTTGCAAAAAATTCGAAACAAATAAGTAAATAAATAACAGAAAAGAGGCTACACGTACTGGTTACTGATACAAGCGCTGGCCAGGCACCTACAGTGATCCCTCAACATACAATAGTTTCAACATACAATGGTCCGGAAAAGATCATTGTAAGCTGAAACCAGACTCAACATACAATGTACAGACAGTCCAGATCTGTGAAATGTATCAATGGCCGGAAGATCTGACCAATCAGGATGGGCATTCACTGGTAACACCCCTGTATTACTGAAGCGTATGCACTGACTGATGTCTGGTAGCGCCCCCTACAGTACAGGGAGGTATTACATGTTCTGTACACTTTACCTGAACCAGGGTTACCTGCTCCTTTGGACACCAGGTGAGGGCGGCTCCATTACTTTTTTTTACTTACAGGACCCTGAAGAAGCTCCTGTCCTCTACATAGACCAGTGTTTCCCAAGCAGGGTGCCCCCAGCTGTTGCAAAACTACAACTCTGTCACTGAACAAACACAATTGGCTAACTGGCAATTGCGTAAACTGGATCCTATCATAACCTAACTACACCAAAAAAAAGAGATACCAGTATACTGATTGAATACAAAAATAGTGAGTAAACTTTATTCAAGTGTATTATAAAATCATACATAAAATACAAGGTACTATACAGATGAAAGCTACAGAAGAAAGGTAGTGATACTGAATCCACAATGGTAGACAATAAGGACGGCAGGGATACAGTCCACAAATAACAAATTGCAACATGCCCGTAAATAATAAAACATACATATAGTGAATGTATAAGGCTGGTATATGTCCTCGATAGGGCTATAAGTAAAGTGCAAATGACTAATTATATTGCACCTAGCCCTACTCAGAGGTCAGTCAGCAGCATTATATAGTGGAAAAGAAGAGCATAATGTAACAAATACCTGCCATACACCAATAGGGGAGATCACTACCTGTACCCCAACGCGCGTTTCGCGTATGGGCTTTGTCAGGGGGCGTCTAGTACTAAAGGGCGTTCCTATTTATAGTGGTCCTCCTAACACAATTGGTTGGGGTTGGGTTGAGGGGCAGCTATTACAGCCAATGGTCATGGGTATTACACAATATCACCTACTTGTAAATGCGCATCGATTCTAACGGCCTAAATGATAGGACAGATGCCGCGTGTGGCACTAGTGCCCGTTGTCTCAGCGGGTGACGTCACTTCCTCCAGCGCCACATCCGGTCCGGCTCCCGATCACCTGACTCGTACGTCACCGAACTGAGATCACATGACCGATGCGCCACAGCGTCCCATGGCGCATCATACCCATGCGATCACAGTACAGCTCCGTGACAGACGAGTCAGCCGATCACGTGATGTGCACAACTCACGCGATCGCTGTCAGCGCCGGCCATACTGCCAGGGAAGAGATCACTATGGTGACAACTCATACAGTCACATGATAGTAGTCACATGACTAATATAGCCAAAATATATTCGTAAAAAAATAGTAATAAGAAAATAATAGATTAATAAAAATAGTGAAAAAAATAGTAAAAAAAACCCTCACCAGTAAGTGAAAAAATCAGTGAAAGGTGCTCAAAGTGCAAAAAAAACAAACGTGGTAATGGTGTATTAATAGATGATGATCATTATGAATTTAAATTTGGTTACTTTATTCATATTATTTATATATAGATTTTACTACCATAATATTATACACATTTATATAACTATGTATCATTTAATTAATTCATTTCTTTATGGAATATCCTGATTATGTATTCGTTTCACTTTATTGATTTTGATGCACTTACGGTATATCATGGTTTTATTTTAATTTTTTGGTATATGATGTTACACTTGACGCACTACAATATGATTTTTTGTAGACTACATTATTTCACATTGCCTTATATATAGACTCACCGGGGACATATAAATAATAATCTTTTCTACATTTTGTTTTTTCACTATTTTTCTATATATATTTTTCATAGTAATTATGTATATTGATTTTTATTTGTTTGGATGTGTCTCTTAGGATTTGATTTAAGGGGTAAACTGATGCATCTATGAGCGGTGCTCATATACATAATTTTTATGGGATGAACACTATATTTATTATTATTATTATTATCCTATTTGGTAAGTATATACTTTCATTGATTCTCCACCATTACCACGTTTGTTTTTTTGCACTTTGAGCACCTTTCACGGATTTTTTCACTTACTGGTGAGGGTTTTTTTTACTATTTTTTTCACTATTCTTTTTCACTATTTTTATTAATCTATTATTTTCTTATTACTATTTTTTTACGAATATATTTTGGCTATATTAGTCATGTGACTACTATCATGTGACTGTATGAGTTGTCACCATAGTGATCTCTTCCCTGGCAGTATGGCCGGCGCTGACAGCGATCGCGTGAGTTGTGCACATCACGTGATCGGCTGACTCGTCTGTCACGGAGCTGTACTGTGATCGCATGGGTATGATGCGCCATGGGACGCTGTGGCGCATCGGTCATGTGATCTCAGTTCGGTGACGTACGAGTCAGGTGATCGGGAGCCGGACCGGATGTGGCGCTGGAGGAAGTGACGTCACCCGCTGAGACAACGGGCACTAGTGCCACACGCGGCATCTGTCCTATCATTTAGGCCGTTAGAATCGATGCGCATTTACAAGTAGGTGATATTGTGTAATACCCATGACCATTGGCTGTAATAGCTGCCCCTCAACCCAACCCCAACCAATTGTGTTAGGAGGACCGCTATAAATAGGAACGCCCTTTAGTACTAGACGCCCCCTGACGAAGCCCATACGCGAAACGCGCGTTGGGGTACAGGTAGTGATCTCCCCTATTGGTGTATGGCAGGTATTTGTTACATTATGCTCTTCTTTTCCACTATATAATGCTGCTGACTGACCTCTGAGTAGGGCTAGGTGCAATATAATTAGTCATTTGCACTTTACTTATAGCCCTATCGAGGACATATACCAGCCTTATACATTCACTATATGTATGTTTTATTATTTACGGGCATGTTGCAATTTGTTATTTGTGGACTGTATCCCTGCTGTCCTTATTGTCTACCATTGTGGATTCAGTATCACTACCTTTCTTCTGTAGCTTTCATCTGTATAGTACCTTGTATTTTATGTATGATTTTATAATACACGAATAAAGTTTACTCACTATTTTTGTATTCAATCAGTATACTGGTATCTCTTTTTTTTGGTGTAGTTAAAACTTCAACTCCCGGCATGCCCGGACAGCCTTTGGCTGTCCGGGCATGCTGGGAGTTGTAGATTTGCAACAGCTGGAGGCTCCCTGTTTGGGAAACACTGATATAGACTGATTTACAGCTCCCAGCAGATCTTTCTTACTTTTATATGTAAGGATTTGCTTTATCTATATTAGTTATCTACTTATTTCTCTTTAATCCTCACTTTTTCCTATTTTTGGATGACATTTCGGTGCCTTCAGAACCAAGTACCAGGTTTCCATAGAGTTATGGTCTCCACTTACAATGGTCGTCCCAGAACCAATCAATATTGTAACTTGAGGGACCTATGTCTTCCCATTATGAAGCAGATCAGCCACAATGCTATATTATAAGGCGAGGTATCATGGGAGCCAACTGCTGATGGACAACCACTCAAATGGCTCCTATTCATGAGGGGGGAATGGCATTAATAATTATTAATAAGGGATGGCACAGTAAAGTTTTAATCTTTGCAGATGATACTAAACTGTGTCAAGTAGGTAAGAGGGTACTCTGGTGCCAGAAAAGTTATGCAGATTTGTAAATTACTTCTATTTAAAAATCTTAATCCTTCCAGTATTTATCAGCTGCTGTATGCTCTAGAGGAAGTTCTTTTCTTTTTGAATTTCTTTTGTCTGACCACAGTGCTCTCTGCTGACACCTCTGCCCATGTCAGGAACTGTCCAGAGCAGAAGAGGTTTGCAACAGGGATTTTTTTTCCTGCTCCAAAAATGGACAGAGGTGTCAGCAGAGAGCACTGTGGTCAGACAGAAAAGAAATTCCTCTGTAGTATACAGCAGCTGATAAGTATTGGAAGGATTAAGATTTTTTTTTATTTTTTTTATAGAAGTACTTAAAAAAAATATATAATAATCTGTATAACCTTTCTAGCACTAGTTGATTTAAAAAAGTTGTTTTCCACCAGAGTACCCCTTTAACACAATAGAGGACAGTGCACTGTGTTTAGTAGATAACATAATAGAGGTTCAATGCTGTTAAATGTAAGGTTATGCACATGGATCTAGGGGATAACATGACTGATCATGGGTGGTCCGGCTGCTGGGACCCTCCGCGATCCTGTGGCCGACGTCGCGGTGTTCATGAACATGGAAGCCTGGGGCTTCAGTGTTAGTGACGTCACGCCATGCTCCATTCATGTTTTTAGGAGGAGGTGTGACCCCTCCCCGATCATACTTGTTATCCCCTATCCTTTGGCTAGGGAATTACATGTCTGGGGGTGGAGTACCCCTTTAAATGGGAAAACATTGGGGACAACCTACATAGAAAAGGACTTGGGAGTCCTAGTTAACAGTAAATGTAGCTGTAGTGACCAGTGTCGCGCAGCTGCTGCCAAGGCAAATAAAATCATGGGGGGCATCAATAGGGGCATAGATGCCCACGACAAGGAAATCATTCTACCGCTGTACAAATCACTAGTCAGACCACACATAGAATACTGTGTACAGTACTGGGCACCAGTATACAAGAAAGATATAGTGGAGCTGGAGAGGGTTCACAGACGGGCAACCAGAATAAGGGTATGTTTACAGGAGCGGATCCCCAGTGTATTTTACGCTACGGATCCGCCGCTGAAGGACCGCTGCAAGGTGCCTTTACATGTGCCTGCTCGGAAAAGCAATACACCGCTACGAGCAGACACACTGCGATGTGCGAGTCGCTGCACGCATGCGCAGTATACTCTCACATCACAGCAGCTCTTGGCCTAGCTCATAGAGCAGGGGGAGCGGCCGCGGTGTGTGCGAGTACACTGTGCATGTGAGGCGACTCGCACATCGCCTCAGTGTGTCTGCTCGTAGCAGCGTATTGCCGCTCCGAACAGGCACATGTAAAGGCACCATACAGGAGGTCCTTCAGGGGCAGATCTGCAGCATGTGAACGTACCCGAATACGGGGAATGGGAAGACTACAGTACCCAGAAAGATTATCAGAATTAGGGTTATTTAGTTTAGAAAAAAGAAGGCTTAGGGGCGACCTAATAACTATGTATAAATATATCAGGGGACAGTACAGAGATCTCTCCATGATCTATTTATACCCAGAAATTTGAATTTCCGTGATGAAATTTTCCACTGTGGAAATTCTGTAGCCTCAGCTCAGAAATTCCAGTGTGAATGGGCCTTAATTCTGCCCCCTATAGACAAGAATAAAAAATGGAATGGACAACTTTATTGAACTTTTTCCTGGATATTAGGCAAGTGCATCAAAGTTCCCCAATATCCAGCTATAACCCCAATTGTTCTCTTCAGAAGCGTTCACATCACATTTGTGCTGTACATTCAGCATGTATGGGGAAGAAACACACAACTACTTTAAGCAAAAAAACAACAAAGTTTATTTTCAGGGACATCAAAAAAAGGACAGACAGGTAAATATATAAAAAGAGGTCAAAAACATCAGGCACTTAGGATGACGCCTCCTGGTCCCTAACATCAGGCTCAGGACAGACACTTGACATAAGGACACTTTGTTCTGTCGAGGACAACTGAAGCGGCTCGATATGGCACTTGTGGAAAATGGAATTCATCTTTTACAGAATGATTATATTGCTCCTTAAAGTGGACCCCAGTATAGGGCAGACATCTCACATATATATATACACACACACACAGACAATGGGAGCTTTGTATCCGTCTCCCCGCACGATAGTGGGATGAGAATTTTAGCCGGACAAAGAACACAGTGCAAAAAAGGATAAAAGTGCAATCTTTTTTAACCCTTGTGCTCCCAGAACCCAAGCCTTTTTTTTTTTCCCCCCTAAAAAACAAACACTCAAAAATTTAAAGGGGTTATCCAGGAAAAAATTTTTTTTTAGATCAACTGGCTCCAGAAAGTTAAACAGATTTGTAAATTACTTCTATTAAAAAAATCTTAATCCTTCAAATAATTATCAGCTGCTGAAGTTGAGTTGTTCTTTTCTGTCTAAGTGCTCTCTGATGACACGTGTCTTGCGAGCTGTCCAGCGTAGAAGCAAATTCCCATAGCAAACCTATTCTGCTCTGTGCAGTTCCTATGGGGATTTGCTTCTACTCTTGACAGCTCCCAAGACACGTGTCATCAGAGAGCACTTAGACAGAAAAGAACAACTCAACTTCAGCAGCTCATAAGTACTGGAAGGATTAAGATTTTTTTTAATAGGAGTAATTTACAAAATCGGTTTAACTTTCTGGAGCCAGTTGATATAAAAAAAAAATATATAAGTTTTTTCCTGGATAACCCCTTTAAGTAACAGCAGCCATTGGATCTAGAAATAGGTGACAACCAATATGACCATCAACCAGGGTGCCTCCATCTGTTGCAAAACTACAATTCCCAGCATGCCCAGACAGCCGAAGGCATGCTGGGAGTTGTAGTTTTGCAACAGCTGGAGGCACACTGGCTATAAAACACCGCCCTGAGGAATACAACATGTGATATAACTTATTTCTTATGCATCAACCAGTGTGCCTCCAGCTGTTGCAAAACTACAATTCTTAGCACATCTTGGGCTGACTGTTTCCAGGGTGCCTCCAGCTGTTGCAAAACTACAACTCCCAGCATGCTGGGAGCTGTAGTTTTGGAACAGCTGGAGGCACCCTGGAAACAGTCAGCCCAAGATGTGCTAAGAATTGGAAGCAGATGACTCAAGGACTTCTATTTATTGGCAATTCTATTTTTTGGCAAAGCCACGAAGCTTTGGTCATCAGTGTAAGACATTGGCTCGGATTTTACCATAAGACATGGCTGCGTTTATGTCGGCGGACTACAATGGCGACATGACAAATGCAAGGCACTGAACACTAAAGGCTTGTAAGTCTCCTGGCCTCCATAACATTATAAAAGACGGGTTATTTTTGTCATCCCGCTATGCGACAAATCACTCCCTTCTCTACATGTTTATGGCAACAGCTGCATAAGGAAACCCATGCAAGTCAATGAAGGGAGGTTTATTTACTTCTTTGTTTTGTACAGATATTTATGGCATACATATGGCGGAGAAGGACTGCGGAGACCCTCCACTGATCCTGAGAATGGGCATACCTAACCCCGTGGTGGTATGTGTGTGGTTAGGACCCTATTAAGCACTAAATGCTTTGTTCTGTCCGGTTTAAAAATCATTGTTCATCGGCCGCACATCTATCCGTGTAATATTGGATGTGCGCCCAATGATGAAAGCAGAGGGTCACATAAGCGTTGGTCGAGCATTGTAAACGAGATTGGCGTGTGCAATAGGGTTCTTACACAAGATAATTAAAAGGGGTACTCCACAAAAAAAAAAATTTAAAAAAATTTGTAAATCTTAATCCTTCCAGTACTTATCAGCTGCTGTATGATCCACAGGAAGTTCTTTTTATTTCCTGATCACAATGCTCTCTGCTGACACCTCAGGAACTGCCCAGAGTAGGAGCAAATCCCCATAGCAAACCTCTCCTGCTCTGGACAATTCCTGACATGGACAGAGGTGTCAGCAGAGAGCACTGTGACCAGACAGAAACGAAATTCAAAAAGAAAAGAACTTCCTGTGGAGCATACAGCAGCTGATAAAAAAAATCCCAATCCTTCCAGTACTTAATAGAAGTAATTTACAAATCTGTTTAACTTTCTGGCACCAGTTGATTTAAAAAAATTTGTTTCCCAGTGGAGTGAGTACCCCCTTTAACTGAGGATGACCCACACTAACCACTATTCAGGTCAGTGGGGTTGATCCATCGGTCAGTTTCCCTTTAAAACTAGTTGTACAAAATTAGAAACACAGCGCCGCCCCTGATGACAGGAAACGTGCAGTATCGCAGCTCAACCCAGTTCACTTTAATGGAAAAAAGCTGCAATACCAGACACAACCCCCTAAGCAGATGTGGCACTGTTTTAGAAATACATAAGAAAGTCACAGGAGATTAAAAATATGATTATCTGCTCGAAAAAATTGCACCAATCATGTCTAGGGCCTGCTTTCTGCATTGCCATTCAGCTTCATCTGAGTGAATGAGAAAGTTGCAATACTTCTCTCCGCCTACTAACAAGAGTGGCGCTGTTTCTGAAACCTAGCAAGCATTTTTTATTCATTTATTTTTTTTTTTATTTTTTTTTACTCCTAATTTCATCCAACCCCTAAAAAGAAAGGTATGAAAGCATTTTACAAAAAGGGAAAAATAAAGCATTGCATAGATATAACGGTAACCTATCATTACTCCTAAACCTAAAGACTATTTATTTTGTCAATAAAAACAAATTAACCTTTAATATCGAAAATGATCAAAACAATATACTCTAAAATAACAGAACAGAAGTCAATGTTTAAAATAAATTAGTGCAAAGGTAAGGCTGTGTGTGTATACGGTCATTAACCCCCCCTCTGTGGTGTCCAGGTCATAGAACACTGGTCTGTAGCTTATGGCTCTTTAGAGGTCAAAGGGCATGGAACCCACACACTAAAGGCTGAGCTCAGATTACTGTGACTATATATTCCAGTGTTTCCCAACCAGGGTGCCTCCAGCTGTTGCAAAACTACAACTCCCAGCACGCCCGGACAGCCGGAGGCTGTCCGGGCGTGCTGGGAGTTGTAGTTTTGCAACAGCTGGAGGCACCCTGGTTGGGAAACACATATATTCAGATTTGTAGTAGAAGTTTCTGCAAGTGTCTCATTTATGTGAATGGGTCTTGCAGAACTCCATGCACATCCAGAGACTCCGTCACAGTATATTCTGCAGCAGATCTAAAGTGAATTGTGTATTATTATCTACCATGTGTCCAGCAGCAAGTAGATCCCCCCCCCCAGATATCAGGGCAAGATCTAAATTAGGGCAAGATCTAAATTAGGGCAATGATCGTGCAGCTGTGATCAGGTCATGTATGGTAAGAAAGAAATACTGCAAGACACACATACACATAGGCTATATACACATACGCTGCTGTCTGTGGTCACACATACATTATATATATATATATATATATATATATATATATATATATATGCACGTACACAAACAGAGGCAACATAGAGTAACAGGGAGATTGACATATAGAAGTGTTCGCCATCTGGCGAGTGCCATAGGATGGAAAGCAATGACCGGTAAGTGTTATGCCAGGGCCCATGCAAGGCATTAAAGTAGCATGTGGACACCTATGGCCATCTTTATAATTAAAGGTGTACGCCGCTGCTCAGCGTTTGGAACAAATCGTTCCGAACGCTGGGAGCTCGTGACATCATAGCCCCGCCCCTCATTGCAAGTCTATGGGAGAGGGCGTGGTGTCACGAGGGGGCAGGGCTATGGCGTCATGAGCTCCCAGTGCCGGCTCCAGCGTTCGGAACAGTTTGTTCCAAACGCTGAGCAGCGGAGTACACCTAAGGGGTAGGAGATAAGGACAAAGACCACAGTAGCGTAGTGTAACCACAATCCAGACACGGATACCCTGCAGACAGATGCATCGATCGTACTTATTTACACAGATATACATGTGTGGTAAAACCGCAAACTGTAACACATGGTCAGTGTGAACATTAAATTAAGTTTAAAATTCAGTGTTTTCAGCTTTGTATGAGGATGTGCGGGTGCTATACCCCTAGGCTTCACGCGATCCTTCTGGAAAATTACATTTCTGCTTCGGATTGCACGGTCTTCTTCTTTGCTCTGGGTTTGCTGCTGCGGACTGATGCCTGTAATATATAGGAGAAGAGGTGAGGGGTGGGAGGTGTGTGGGCCATGCATGGATCATAGGAAGTAGTGTTAATGGAAAACTGTCAGATATTTTCTCCCGCACTATCCACAGTACTGGTGGATAGTGCGGGAGACGCTGATTAAAACGAGCCCTACCTCACCCGGATCCGCTGTCCGTTTGCCCTCAATTGTTTTATTCTATGTGTATATCTTGCTGTAACTGGCACAGGCGGGGCTTCTGCGGGTCAACTGGCACTGATGTCAGCACCGCTTATGAATATTCATCCCCCCTCCAAGGGGGCACTGACGTCAGTGCCAGTTAACAGTTTTCCTTTAAGATGTGGTGTATACAGTATTGGAGTAGGGGTTGATTATGGTTCGGTCATGGTACATACAGTAAAAGGGCTGGGGACACTTCCAAACACTACACTACACTATACTATACTTTCATAGCCAGTTTTTTTTAGGGAGTAAAATAAAATAAAAGCTATAAAAACTAGGTATCCTTCCGTATGGACCTACAGAATAAAGATATGGTGTCATTTTTTTTTTTACCAAAAAGTGCACTGCGTAGAATCGGAAGCCCCCAAGTGTTACAAAATGGCATTTCTTTTTACAATTTTGCTCCACGAATATTTTTCTGGTTTCGCCGTAGATGTTGTGGTGAAATTACAAGTTAAAATTGGTGGCACAAAAAAAACAAACATATGGGTCTGTAGGTGGAAAACTGAAAGTGTTATGGTTTTTAGAAGGCGAGGTGGAAAGAGCAAAAGTGCAAAAATGAAATATGGCCTGGTCCTTAAGAGGTTAAGTTTTATTTTATTTTTGTCTAACACTGTATGGCAGGGACAGCATAGTGTAGTGTTAGGAAGAATGTTTGACATAGTACATACAGTAAAGTAGGAATGTTTGTATGCAGGGTGTAGTAGACGTGTATATACCGTATTTTTCGCCATATAAGACGCACTTTTTCTTCCCCCAAAACTGGGGGGAAAAAGTCGGTGCGTCTTATACGGCGAATACACCCCTATCGCGGCGGTCCCTGCGGCCATCAACGGCCGGGACCCGCGGCTAATACAGGACATCACCGATCGCGGTGATGCCCTGTATTAACCCTTCAGATGCGGCGATCAAAGCTGACCGCCGCTTCTGAAGGGAAAGTGACACTAACCCGGCTGTTCAGTCGGGCTGTTCGGGACCGCCGTGATTTCACCGTGGCGGTCCCGAACAGCCCGACTGAATAGCCGGGTTAGTGCTTACAGGACACCGGGAGGGACCTTACCTGCCTCCTCGGTGTCTTCTCCGTTCAGGGATCCCCTGTATGGCCGGCGCTCTCCTTCCTCGTCATCACGTCGTCGCGTAAGTGCGTCGGCGTGCGTAACGACGTGATGGCGGCGACGGAGAGCGAGGATACCCGGCCGGCAGCAGAGACGTTCCGGAGCGACGGGGACACGGCGACAGCGATGGAGCGACATCCAGGGCAGCGGTGAAGGGTTCGGAGCGGCGGGGACACGTGAGTATTACCTCCTATGCAGTGGTCTTCAATCTGCGGACCTCCAGATGTTGCAAAACTACAACTCCCAGCATGCCCGTACAGCCAACGGCTGTCCGGGCATGCTGGGAGTTGTAGTTTTGCAACATCTGGAGGTCCGCAGGTTGAAGACCACTATTGGGTTCAAAATCTTTATTTTTTTAGATTTTGCACCTATAAATTGGGTGCGTCTTATAGGACGAAAAATACGGTATATAACAACATGTCAGGCTATAACTATGCCTCACCTCCCTAGTGAGCACCTTTTTCTTTGACGTTCTCAGACTCTGACTCCTCTGTATGGGGTTTTGGGGGGAGGCCGCCTCTTGTTCTTGCTGAGGTTCTGCTTTCAGTGTCTGACCACCTTTCATCCATGGAGTCACTGTCTACTTGGGACTGAGTTGAATAACCTGTACAACAAGTATTTATAGACATTAATGCTGACAAAACACTTTTATAGGCCCTATAAGGGGGGGGGGGGGATGGTTTACCGATAGGTCGGCGATGGAGTTCAGCATCTGGATATAAGGGATCTCTGTAGTGTATGGGAGCATCATCTGGAAGCTCTCTTAAATCCTGCATGCTAAAGCTGCGCAGACGTCCAACCAATGCCCCTTGTCCCTGGTAAAAGCAATTAGAAAATGTTAGCATTTATTTATTTATTTTATGCAGTTTTACATTGTAATAGAAGCCCCAGACACAGGGGAACCAATCTCCATGTTGACAGTCACACATAATGCTGTTCTTCCACTTGTGAATTTACCTTGGTAGCTGCTTGTACGGCCGCACTGGCTGCTATGTTAAGACCTTTGCGCCCAAGTGTGACAACCGATTCATAGCTTCGCTCCTTTGCCTGCACAATATAGGAGTCGATCTCCTAAGGGAAGAAATAAGATATGGGTCAGTAGTGCACCATACAGAGGATATTGAAAGCTCTTAGCAGGTTAATACTCAGGTATTCGGTGGTTTTAGGACTTACTTCCTGCAGCTGTTCTGTAAGGTAAGGAACAGGTCAGGACAGAGGCAAACAATGTAATCCAGGAGAGGCCTAGGGGCATAGCTGATACAGATGACGATCATGTCAGAGGCCTATATACACCAGGAATCTGGAATAACCACCCAGGGCAGTAAGTCTCTGCTCAGAAAAACCCTTCAGTGCAGTCTTTCCCAACCAGGGAGCCTCCAGCTGTAGCAAACCTAAAACTCCCAGCATGCCTGGGACAGACAAAGGCTATCCCGACATGCTGGGAGTTGGAGTTTTGCAATACCTGGAGGCACCCTGATTGGGAAACACTGCTTTAGTAAGTCATTGTCATGTATGCTATATACAGGAGCACTGCAACCTCATCCTGTGCAGCCAGTGCCTGTCCTAAGCCCCCCCTGTAAACCAGTGCCTGACCTGAGCTCCCCCCCCCCCCGTAAACCAGTGCCTGTCCTGAGCTCCCCCCCTGTAAACCAGTGCCTGTCCTGAGCTCCCCCCCTGTAAACCAGTGCCTGTCCTGAGCTCCCCCCCTGTAAACCAGTGCCTGTCCTGAGCTCCCCCCTGTAAACCAGTGCCTGTCCTGAGCTCCCCCCTGTAAACCAGTGCCTGTCCTGAGCTCCCCCCCTGTAAACCAGTGCCTGTCCTGAGCTCCCCCCCTGTAAACCAGTGCCTGTCCTGAGCTCCCCCCCTGTAAACCAGTGCCTGTCCTGAGCTCCCCCCCTGTAAACCAGTGCCTGTCCTGAGCTCCCCCCCTGTAAACCAGTGCCTGTCCTGAGCTCCCCCCTGTAAACCAGTGCCTGTCCTGAGCTCCCCCCCTGTAAACCAGTGCCTGTCCTGAGCTCCCCACTGTAAACCAGTGCCTGTCCTAAGCTTCCCCCACCCCTGTAAACCAGTGCCTGTCCTAAGCTTCCCCCCACCCCCTGTAAACCAGTGCCTGTCCTAAGCTTCCCCCCCACCCCCTGTAAACCAGTGCCTGTCCTAAGCTCCCCCCACCCCCTGTAAACCAGTGCCTGTCCTGAGCTCCCCCCCCTGTAAACCAGTGCCTGTCCTGAGCTCCCCCCCCCCTGTAAACCAGTGCCTGTCCTGAGCTCCCCCCCCCCTGTAAACCAGTGTGCCTGTCCTGAGCTCCCCCCCCTGTAAACCAGTGCCTGTCCTGAGCTCCCCCCCCCCCGTAAACCAGTGCCTGTCCTAAGCTTCCCCCCACCCCCCCGTGCCTGTCCTTAGCTCCCCCTTTTGCAACCAGTGCCTGCCCTAAGCATCCCATGTGGAACCATTGCCTGTCCTGAGCTCCCGCCATGCAACCAGAGCCTGTCCTGAGATCCCCTGTGCATCCGTCACCTGTCAAGAGCACCCTGCCCCTGTCCTTGGCTCCAAACAACCCCCCCCCCCCCCCAAAACACACATGCACCCCTGTAGCTAGTAATTCCCCTCAGTAGAAGACAACACACCCAAAATAAAGTATGGTAAATCTGACTCATTATTTAGTGATACATTCCTGATTTTCTATTCAGGAATGCAGGAAAGATGGGTGAAGGACACGTGTGAGATGCAATGGTGACATCATTGTTGTTTCTCACCATTAAACCAACATTTTCCAAACACCAGATGTCCTAACTTATCAGGGACAAGATTTTCCTATATAGGCTGAAGTAAATAACTGTTCCTATCCTCTTGATGTAAGACACACAACAAATAGCATAGATGTCCAGATGTACATGAATGTTAAAGGGGTTAAGATGCCTGACTGCGGGAGTCCCGCCGCTGGGGACCACCGGGATCATGCACGCGGCACCCAGTTTGTAATCAGTCCCCGGAGCGTGTTCGCTCCGGGTCTGATTACGGACAACCACCAGGCCGGCGGCGTGTGACCTCATCCTGTACAGCCAGTGCCTGACCTGAGCTCCCCCCTGTAAACCAGTGCCTGTCCTGAGCTCCCCCCCTGTAAACCAGTGCCTGTCCTGAGCTCCCCCCCTGTAAACCAGTGCCTGTCCTGAGCTCCCCCCCTGTAAACCAGTGCCTGTCCTGAGCTCCCCCCCTGTAAACCAGTGCCTGTCCTGAGCTCCCCCCCTGTAAACCAGTGCCTGTCCTGAGCTCCCCCCCTGTAAACCAGTGCCTGTCCTGAGCTCCCCCCCTGTAAACCAGTGCCTGTCCTGAGCTCCCCCCCTGTAAACCAGTGCCTGTCCTGAGCTCCCCCCCTGTAAACCAGTGCCTGTCCTAAGCTTCCCCCCACCCCCTGTAAACCAGTGCCTGTCCTGAGCTCCCCCCCCCACCCCCTGTAAACCAGTGTCTGTCCTGAGCTCCCCCCCCCCCTGTAAACCAGTGCCTGTCCTGAGCTCCCCCCCCTGTAAACCAGTGCCTGTCCTGAGCTCCCCCCCCCCTGTAAACCAGTGCCTGTCCTGAGCTCCCCCCCTGTAAACCAGTGCCTGTCCTGAGCTCCCCCCCCCCCCCCCCGTAAACCAGTGCCTGTCCTAAGCTTCCCCCCACCCCCCCGTGCCTGTCCTTAGCTCCCCCTTTTGCAACCAGTGCCTGCCCTAAGCATCCCATGTGGAACCATTGCCTGTCCTGAGCTCCCGCCATGCAACCAGAGCCTGTCCTGAGATCCCCTGTGCATCCGTCACCTGTCAAGAGCACCCTGCCCCTGTCCTTGGCTCCAAACAACCCCCCCCCCCCCCCCCCCCCAAAACACACATGCACCCCTGTAGCTAGTAATTCCCCTCAGTAGAAGACAACACACCCAAAATAAAGTATGGTAAATCTGACTCATTATTTAGTGATACATTCCTGATTTTCTATTCAGGAATGCAGAAAAGATGGGTGAAGGACACGTGTGAGATGCAATGGTGACATCATTGTTTCTCACCATTAAACCAACATTTTCCAAACACCAGATGTCCTAACTTATCAGGGACAAGATTTTCCTATATAGGCTGAAGTAAATAACTGTTCCTATCCTCTTGATGTAAGACACACAACAAATAGCATAGATGTCCAGATGTACATGAATGTTAAAGGGGTTAAGATGCCTGACTGCGGGAGTCCCGCCGCTGGGGACCACCGGGATCATGCACGCGGCACCCAGTTTGTAATCAGTCCCCGGAGCGTGTTCGCTCCGGGTCTGATTACGGACAACCACCAGGCCGGCGGCGTGTGACGTCACGCCTCCGCCCCCGTGTGACGTCACGCTCCACCCCTCAATGCAAGCCTACGGGAGGGGGTGTGATAGCTGTCACGCCCCCTCCCATAGGCTTGCATTGAGGGGCGGAGCGTGACGTCACACGGGGGCGGAGGCGTGATGTCACATGCCGCCGGCCTGGTGGTCGCTTGAATCAGACCCGGAGCGAACACGCTCCGGGGACTGATTACAAACGGGGTGCCGCGTGCAAGATCCCGGGGGTCCCCAGCGGCGGGACTCCCGCGATCAGACATCTTGTCCCCTATCCTTTGGATAGGGGAAAGGATGTGTAAGCACCGGAGAACCCCTTTAATAGATACAGTATACAGTACCTTTTCCCGCAGGGACAGGGCAGGATGCACACATTTCCTGTACAGTAAGCTTGCTCCTCGTGTGTATGGGGACAGCAGCCAGACCACAAAGGCCATCTTAATCTCATAGTAAAACGGGAACCTGTCCAGAAAAAAAAAAAAACATGAATAAATTATAAGTGGAAATGGAAAAAAGGACAGAGCAATTCATGGACAAGAAGAGATACAAGGAAATACATAATCTGTTTTGGGCTGTCCTTATGTATAGGTCTATAAAGTCATAAGCATTTAAAGGGTTACTTCACTGGAAATTTTTTTTTTTTTTTTAAATCAACTGGTGCCAGAAAGTTAAACAGATTTGTAAATTGCTTCTATTAAAAAATCTTAATCCTTCCAGTACTTATCAGCTGCCGTATACTCCACAGGATTTCCTTTCTGTCTGACCACAGTGCTCTCTGCTGACACCTCTGTCCAGAGCAGGATAGGTTTTCTATGGGGATTTGCTCCTGCTCTGGACAGTTCCTAAAATGGACAGAGGTGTCAGTAGAGAGCACTGTGGTCAGGCAGAAAGGAAATTCAAAAAAGAAAAAAACAACTTCCTGTGGATCATACGGCAGCTGATAAGTACTGGAAGGATTAAGATTTTTTTTTTTTTTTATAAAAGTCAATTGTAAATCTGTTTAACTTTCTGGCACCAGTTGATTTAAAAAAAAAACATATTTTCCAGTGGAGTACTCCTTTAATACAAGGATCTGCTTTTAGTAGTGCCAGGCAGTGCGTTCTTTATTCAAGCTAGAACAGCATTTCTTATTTATTTATTTTTCCGACAGACAATAAGCACCAGAATTGGTAACGCAGATGATGCAACACCAAGAAAAAGGCCACAACAGGTAATGAGAGTGCTAATAAACAGAAGGCATTCTGCTCAATAAATAGTCTTCATTAAAATAAGTAAAAATAAATAAATAAATAAATAAATAAATAAATAAGAACGCTTAGAACAGTGTTTCCCAACCAGGGTGCCTCCAGATGTAGCAAAACTACAATTCCCAGCATGCCCGGACAGCCAAAGGCTGTCCGGGCATGCTGGGAGTTGTAGTTTTGCAACACCTGGAGGCACCCTGGTTGGGAAACACTGGCTTAGAAGAATTCAAGAAGAAATGCTCCCAAATAACCTCCAATAGCGAAAGGGATATACACATATTCAGACCTGATACTCCGAATAGTGTGTGATCAAAAACAGTCGCCATTTCCGAAAAAAAAGATTCCATCCGTTTTTCCTTCCGACTCTAAGCATCCAATCTATCCACTACCATAATAAATTTTCAATGAAGAGGCCTTATATCCTGCAGCGGCTGATCAGGAAAGCCAGACATTGGGGAGTCAAACCGACCCTCAGGCGGCGGCTCCATACCGATACAATGTGCCCTTTCTATTCTGCAAAAGTGATTAAAGGGGCACTCCACTGGAAAACATTTCTTTCTAAATCAACTGGTGCCAGAAAGTTATACAGATTTGTAAACTACTTCTATTTAAAAATCTTAACCCTTCCAGTACTTAACCTCCTGAGCGGTATTCCCGAGCGTGACTCGGGGTTAATTTTCCCTGCCAGGATCGGTAACCCCGAGTCACGCTCGGGGTAGAGTTGCAGAGTTCCCGGCTGGGCTGCACGATATATCGCAAAAGCAATGCGATATAGCGATGCGGCCCCCCGGGGAAAACCTGCGATTATCTGCTCGGGTCGGCTCCCGTTGCGGGGTCGGCCAGAGCAGGTAAAGAAAAATACTAAAAGTCAGTGTTTCCCTACCAGAGGGCCTCCAGCTGTTGCAAAACTACAACTCTCAGCATGCCCGAACAGCCAAAGGCTGTCCGGGCATGCTGGGAGTAGTAGTTTCACAACAGCTGGAGGCACCCTGTTAGAAAAACACTGAGCTAAGTGTAAAAGGAAAAAGTAGTAAAATAAAAAAAACTTTTGCTCACCTAGTCCCGGTCCCTGAAGATGTCGTTCCCCTCCGTGCGCTCTGGTCCCTGCTCTATTCATCTTACAGGACCTTCACTTTTCAGCCAATCACAGGCCGCAGTGGTGTAAAGCCTGTGATTGGCTGAAGGGGAAAGGGCTTGTTCTGCAGCAAATACACTAGGTTTGAAATCTGCCGGCAAACCTAGTGTATTTACTGCAGGACAAGGTGACAAGGGGGGGGGGGGGGGGGGAGAATGTGACAAAGGGGGGAATGTGACAGAGGGGAGATGTGACAAGGGGAGGGGAATGTGACAGGGGGAGGGGAATGTAACATGAAGGGGGAGAATGTGACAAGGGGGGAATGTGATGGGGGAGATGTGAAATGGGCGGGGGGGGGGGGAGATGTGAAATTCAGTGCAAAAAATTGTACCGCTTTTGGTACAAATTTCCAGAAAGAATCATACCGCCAGGGAGGTTAACAGCTGCTGTTATGATCCACAGGAAGTTCTTTTCTTTTTTAAATGTCCTTTCTGTCTGACCACAGTGCTCTCTGCTGACACCTCTGTCCATTTTAGGAACTGTCCAAAGTAGGAGCAAATCCCCATAGCAAACCTATCCTGCTCTGGACAGTTTCTAAAACTGACAGACGTGTCAGCAGAGAGAACTGTGGTCAGACAGAAAAGGAAATTCAAAAAGAGAAGAACTTCCTGTGGATCATAACAGCAGCTGTTAAGTACTGGAAGGATTACGATTTTTTTGATAGAAGTAATTTACAAATCTGTTTACATCAAAAATTTCACACCAGCTTTTTGATCACAGAAATGGTTGTAGTTTTATAGTTTTTTTGGGGGGAAAAGGTGTTATTTAACCCCTTAAGGACATAGCTTTTTTTTCCGTTTTTTGCACTTTCGTTTTTTCCTCCTTGCCTTATAAAAATCATAACTCTTTCATTTTTGCACCTAAAAATCCATATGATGGATTATTTTAATCTACTTTGTAATGACAGTCATTTTACCCAAAAATCTACAGTGAAACGGAAAAAAAAATAAAATCAATGTACGACAAAATGGAAGAAAAACGCCATTTTGTAAATTTTGGGGAATGCTGTTTCTATGCAGTAAATTTTTCATTAAAAATGACACCTTATCTTTATTCTGTAGGTCCATACGATTAAAATCATAAATACATGCAGGAAAATGTATACGTTTAAAATCGTCCTCTTCTGACCCCTATAACTTTGCACGTACAGGCCGGTATGAGGGCTCATTTTTTGCGCCGTGATCTGAAGTTTTTATCGGTACCATTTTTGTTTTGATCGGACTTTTTGATCGCTTTTTATTCATTTTTTTATGTTATAAAAAGTGACCCAAAATACTCTATTTTGGACGTTGGAAATTTATTGACCGTGCAGTTTAATTAACGATATATTTTTATTGTTCGGACATTTACGCACGCGGCGATACCACATATGTTTCTGTTTATTCACACAGTTTATTTTTTTTTTTTTTTATGGGAAAAGGGGGGTGATTCAAACTTATTAGGGAAGGGGTTAAATAATCTTTATAAACTTTTTTTCACTTTTTTTTTTGCAGTGTTATAGCTCCCATAGGGGCCTATAACACTGCACACACTGATCTTTTACACTGATCCCTGCAAAGCCATAGCTTTGCATTGATCAGTGTTATCGGCGGTTGATTGCTCAAGCCTGTATTTCAGGCTTGCAGCAATCAATCGCCATTTGGAAGCGCAGGAGGCAGGTAAGCCACCCTCCTGCTGCGTCCCAGCTGATCGGGACATCGCGATTTTATCACAATGTCCCGATAAGCCCGACTGAGCTGCCGGGATGCTTTTACTTTCTCTTTTAGACGCGGCAATCAACTTTGATCGCCGTGTTTAAAGAGTTAATGTCGGACATCTGTCGGAATGGAGAGGTCCTGCATTAGCCACGGGTCCTGGCTGCTGATAACAGCTGGGACCGTGCAGGTATGATGAGAGCTCAGCTCATGAGCTCGCTTCATAAACCCCCCCCCCCTTGCTGCTGCGGCACCGTATAAACCCGGCGTTTTGCCAGTGGAAAACTTTTTTTTTTTTTTTTTTTTTTATCAACTGGTGCCAGAAAGTTAAACAGATTTGTAAATGACTTCTATTAAAAAAAAATCTGTATTTTTCCAGTACTTAGATGCTATATACTACAGAGAGATTTTTTTTTCTGTCCATGGTGCTCTCTGCTGACACCTCTGTCCGTATCAGGAACTGTCCAGAGCAGGAGAAAATCCCCATTGCAAACCTATGCTGCTCCGGACAGTTCCTGTCAGCAGAGAGCACCGTGGACAGAAAAAAAATAAAAAATATCCAAAAACAAAAGAACTTCCTCTGTAGTACACCGGAGTACCCCTTTAAGTAATGATTAAAAAAAGAAATTATAATGGAAAAGTGTTTATACAGTTATCGCTTATCTGGGCACTAGTAACCAGTATTATATCGCGGGAGCCAGTGCAGGATGTAAATATATGTCCTGCGTCGTTAAGGAGTTAAAGGATTACTTTAACATGATTCCTCTTTAAAGGGGTATTCCAGGCCAAAACTTTTTTTTTATATATATATATCAACTGGCTCCGGAAAATCAAATAGATCTGTAAATTACTTCTATTAAAAAATTGTAATCCTTCCAATAGTTATTAGCTGCTGAAGTTGAGTTGTTGTTTTCTGTCTAACTGCTCTCTGATGACTCACGTCCCGGGATCTGTGCAGTTCCTATGGGGATATTCTCCCATCATGCACAGCTCCTGGGACGTCACATCATCATAGAGCAGTTAGACAGAAAACTTCAGAAGCTAATAACTATTGGAAGGATTAAGATTTTTTAATAGAAGTAATTTACAAATCTATTTAACTTTCCGGAGCCGATAGAGATTAGAGGATAGAGAGATAAGGGAGATATATATATATATCTCCCTTATCTCTCTATCCTCTTATCGGCTATATATGGTTTTGCCTGGAATACCCCTTTAACGTTTCACCTAATTTCTTCAAGAGATTCATGACCTGTTCACACAGCTGTAGTGATGGAGCCGCCTATACGAAGACCCTCATGGATCTCAAAAATGGAAGGTTTCAAGTAAGAGCCTGAATCCTTCATAGCGGCCTTGTGCTGACCAAGGGGATGTCATTTATTAACTATGTAGCTCCAAGAAGGAGATTCCCTTTAAAACCTTACCAGGAAAGGAAAATGTCTGTGAATGTTTCCACCATCATAAAGAGTGCAAAGACGATCCAGTACATCATCCAGCGCACCTGAGGAGACAAGAAGAGGTCATACTCATTGTGCTGCAAGGTCCATTCCGTATTGGTGAAGATCTGCTCAGTTCTATATGTAAAGCAGAGGATCTACACAAAACTAGAGGACAAGAAAATGGCGCAAGAACAATATCTAATGAAAGACTGGAAAGGTTCTGGGGGATAAACATATAAACACTGGAAGACCATAGACATTACATATTCAGCATTGGCTTCACACACGCTGATATTTATAACAGCCACCATACCCTCTCCCCAAAAAAAAATTACGATAGAGATATATATTATAATATATATATATATATATATATACACACACACACACCGTATTTATCGGCGTATAACACTCACTTTTTAGGCTAAAATTTTTAGCCTAAAGTCTATGTGCGTGTTATACACCGATATACCCCCAGGAAAGGCAGGGGGAGAGAGGCCGTTGCTGCCCGCTTCTCTCCCCCTGCCTTTCCTGGGGTTTAGAGCGCTGCTGTCGGCCCTTCTCTCCCCCTGGCTATCGGCGCCACTGCCCGTTCTGTCCCCTGACTATCAGTGCCGGTGCCGGCGCCGATAGCCAGGGGGAGAGAAGCGGCGCTGACAGCCAGGGGGAGAGAAGGGGCAGCGGCACCCATTGCCGGCACCGCTGCCCCGTTGCCTCCCCCCATCCCCGGTGGCATAATTACCTGGGTCGGGTCCACGCTGCTGCAGGCCTCCGGCGTGCGTCCCCTTCGTCGTTGCTATGCGCTGCACGGCGCGGCACATGACATCAGTGCGCCGTGCATAGCAACGACGCAGGGGACGCGCGCCGGAGGCCTGCAGCAGCGCGGACCCGACCCAGGTAATTATGCCACCGGGGATGGAGGGAGGCAACGGGGCAGCGGCGCCGGCAATGGGTGCCGCTGCCCCTTCTCTCCCCCTGGCTGTCAGCGCCGCTTCTCTCCCCCTGGCTATCGGCACCGGCACTGATAGTCAGGGGGACAGAACGGGCAGCGGCGCCGATAGCCAGGGGGAGAGAAGGGCCGGCAGCAGCGCTCTAGACCCAAGGAAAGGCAGGGGGAGAGAAGCGGGCAGTGACGGCATCTCTCCCCCTGCCTTTCCTGGGGGTGTATCGGGGTATACACGCGCACACACGCACCCTCATTTTGCCAAGGATATTTGGGTAAAAAAAGTTTTTTTACCCAAATATCCTTGGCAAAATGAGGGTGCGTGTTATAGGCCGGTGCGTGGTATACCCCGATAAATACGGTATATATATATATATACACACACACACATACACACACACACACAGCCTGGGTAATTCCTGCAATTGGCGGATGTCTATGGAGGGAGCCTGAGAAGGGCTGGGCGGTATACCGGTTCATACCGAAATTTTTGGGCTGCACTATATGAATTTTCCCCCATACCACAATACCGGTTGGGCCCCTCCCTCTTGGGAATGAATTATCAGCCCAGCGCAGGGCTGTCCCCACATCGGGGAACTAAACATATGTGACCCGCCAGCACTGTTCTACTCCCCCCACCAAATCATGTGACCCACCAGCGCTGTTCTGCTCCCCCCCAGCTAATTATCAGCCCACAGGGGTACTACTCACAGATGTCACCCGCAAGCACTGCTCTCCTCCTCTTTGTTGGGGGCCACCGGCGCTGGAACTCTATACTGTACGCCAGTGGTCTCCAACCTGTGGATCTCCAGATGTTGCAAAACTACAACTCCCAGCATGCCCGGACAGCCAACGGCTGTCCGGGCATGCTGGGAGTTGTAGTTTTGCAACAGCTGGAGGTGCGCAGGTTGGAGACCACAGCTGTACGCTGTATCCCTATGCCCGGGCTGCAAAAGATATAGAAAATAAAAGATATAGAAAATAAACCGGTGATAGGCTGTCGGCTGTCTGACGTTCCCGTCCCCAGCGTGTGGCCGACGTAGGTAAGTTAAAGTTTATTTTCTATATCTTTTGCAGCCCGGGCATAGGCATACAACGTACAGCATTGGTCCAAAACCCGTGGACCTCCAGCTGTTGCAAAACTACAACTCCCAGCATACCCGGACAGCCAACGGCTGTCCGGGTATGCTGGGAGTTGTAGTTTTGCAACAGCTGGAGGTTCACAGGTTGGAGACCACTGGCGTATAGTAGAGAGTTCCATCGCCGGCAGGCCCCCAACAAAGAGGAGGAGGGCAGTGCTTGCGGGTGACATATGTGAGTAGTACCCCGCTGGGCTGATAATTAATTGGGGGGGGGGGGGGAGCAGAAAAGCTCTGGCGGGTCACATGATTTGGGGGGAGAAGAACAGCGCTGGCGGGTCACATGATTTTGGGGGGGGGGGGGTAGGGGTGGTGGTGAAAGGAATACCGTTATATACCGTGGAACAGGCATAAGTTACAAAAATACCGTGATACACATATCTGGTCATACCGCCCAGCTCTAGGCCTGAATACCACAATGTATATTAAAAGGGGGTTATCCCAAAATTAAAGTTATCGAGAATCCACAGAACAGGTGATAACTAGCTCGAGAATGGAGGTCAGTTCATTGTCTATTGGACTTCCAAATATTGCCTAGCACTGAACTTTGGCAATGTTCAGAAGTCTCATAGGCTGTGAATGTCAGTTCTCGTGGTTTGTGGGGAATCCGTATGGATCGTCTGGATATTGCCTATCCTGTGGATTGGGGATAACTTAATCTTGGGATAAACTCTTTAAAGGGGTACTCAGGTGGAATAGAAAAAAAAAAAAAACCTTAATCCTTCTAGGACTTATTAGCTGCTGAATACTACAGAGGAAATAATTTTCTTTTCGGATTACAGTGCTCTCTGCTGACATCATGACCACAGTGCTCTCTGCGGACATCTCTGTCCATTTTAGGAACTGTCCAGAGCAGCATATGTTTGCTTTGGGGATTTTCTCCTACTCTGGACAGTTCCTAAAATGGACAGAGATGTCAGCAGAGAGCACTTTGGACTAAATCAAAGTTTTATGTGGTGAGCGAAGTAGTTTTTTTTCATCCAGGCATTGTGTTATCAGAAATGGAGAGGCAAACCTCCGCTGACCATCCAGTGACGGTATATCCTACCAATATGTCTTTGGGTTATAAAATAACCAAGACATACCCTAGACACATACGGTATCTCACATAAGTGAGTCCACCCCCGACATTTTAGGAAATATTTTCTTCTATCTTTTCATGTGACAACACTCTGCTACAATGTAAAGTAGTGAGTGCACAGCCTGTATAACAGCGTTTAATGTTGTGTGGTCCCTTAAATTACAATGGACTCCGTTTACAATATTTTCATCATACAGTGGACCATTGTAACTTGAAACCAGACTCAACATACAATGCTACAGACAATCCAGATCTGCAAAACGTATCGTTGGCTGGAAGAACCGACCAATCAGAATGGGCGTTCACTGGTAAAACCCCTGTATTACTGAAGTGTATGCACTGACTGGTGTCTGGTAGCGCCCTCTACAGTACAGGGAGGTATTACATGTTCTGTACTCTTTACCTGTACCAGGGTTAGCTGCTCCTGGACACCAGGTGAGGGCGGCTCCATGTTACTTTTATAGGACACTGTGTACTGTACAGGACCCTGAAGAAGCTCCTGTCCTCTACATAGACAGTGATTACAGCTCCCAGCAGATATTTCTTACGGTTATATGTAAGGACTTGTTTTATCTTTATCAGTCAGATACTTATTTTTCTTTAATCCTCACTTTTTCCTATTTTTGGATGACATTTTGGAGCTTTAGAACCATTTACCAGGTTTCCATAGAGTTATGGTCTCAACATACAATGGTCGTCCTGGAACCGATTAATATTGTAACTTGAGTGAGCACTGTACACACTGTGCACTCACCATTTTACACTGTAGCAGAAGGTCATCTCTTCAGTGTTTGAGAGAGGGATAAAAAAGCAGAAGCAGCGCTGAGTGGGGTTAATCCCAGATGATATGGGATGCAAGTTAGGATTGAGGTAGATTTTGCTCCCCTTTATGTGTTTTGCAGGCACAACACTGATTAGCTCTTGCAAAAGTATCCAAGTATCGGGAGGCAGCCGGCCGTCGGTCCCGCTGAGGCAGCGGTGCAGATGCAGGAGGGAACAGCTGGAAGGAAGACAACCTGGATGGCTGACTTCTGGCCCAGGGGGAAAATCCGATTTTAATGCTCGAAAGGCGCACTCCCGGAGACCTCAGATAGTAAATCAATGCAGTCTTTAATTGGGTTAAGAATGGGAGTTTACAGCATGGACATGATTTACTATCTGAAGTCTCCCTGCCAGGCTGTCTTCCTTCCAGCTGTTCCCTCCTGCATCTCTTCTGTGTTGGCCCATGAAAAGAAAGATAGAATATATATATGTAAGGGGTGCACTCATTTATGTGAGATACTGTATCTGTTCTAGCAGATTGGGGCAATCCCTTTCCTACATGCACAGGTATCAGAATAGTAGCTGCCCCCAGCTCTAATAGACGTGCACATCTTGTGTTATACTCACATATTCCCGGACATTCTTGGTTTTCACAGCTTTGTATGATGAATAGGCAGGATACAACAAACCAAAGACGAGCCTATTGGAGAAAAGATAAAAGACATTTAACAGGTGCCACCATACATACCAGCACCCATAGCAAACATCATACACAAGCTTATTAAAAAGTGGTAGCGTTTACAAGAAACAACTCCGTGCACGCCCAGAACGACGCTCAATGAAACACCCAAAACACTAGTTACACAGGCACGTGCCAGCATTAGTCACACCAAGCCTGCCAGCCACCCACACCACGTAGACATAAAGCTGCCCATTCTCACCACTGCCCGCTGCATTCTCACCCCCCTCCCCTCATTCACTTATAATTTCAGCTCAGTCCTCTTAGTAGATAAAGAAGAAAATAACATTTGTAAACGAGAATACACAACAAACTAGATAACCCGGGACAATGTGTCAAAGCTGCCTAGGAAGGAAAAGGCCCATGTATAGCAGGAGATCCGACACATCTGCCCCCTCACCGGCTTGTAACAGAATGGGGATCCCAGCTCCAGAACGTGACTGATGGGGTCAATACATTCAACCTACAGATACCCAATACCGTGTATGCCATTGTTATCACTACTTTATGCTCATTTTATCCTCATGCATTTCCAATACCAGAAAACTGAAGCCCAACACCACTTAAGGTCAAAAATTCTGGTGAGGTTCTCGGCCATTGGTCCTCAACCTGGGGTACAAGTACCTCCAGGGGTACTTAGCAGTTCTCCAGGGGGTACTTGGAAAAAAATCAGTAATGGCAGCCACAGCCACTGGTTACTGGTCTGGACCACTTTGAAAGAAATGGTCGGCTGACGTCACTGCACCGAGGAGCGGAGGACAGCAAAGGGGCAGCGCGGGCACTGAGCTGCTGTGGGCTGTAACTACCATCAGCTTTGTTGCTCCACTGCCCCTGCAGACCGGGGACCTACTACTATGAGCCCTAACAATAGGTCCCCAGACCAGAGAAGCAGTGGAGCACCAAAGAGGGACAGTATGGCGGCCTACAACTATATATATGGGGGCAGTTTGGGGGCCTACAGCTATATTTGGGGGCACAGAGGGGGCCTAACAACTTTATGGGGACACAAAGCGGGTACTATTACTGTGTGTGACAATAAACATGGGGAGTTTGTAAATAGGTGGGTATTGTACTGCAGAAAGAAGCCTAAAATGTTTGTTTGGCTGGTTCTGTATGGGAAGTCTTGAATGGGAAAAATCTTAATGGCGGTCTAGGCCAGATAGTGAAGAAAAGAAAACCACTCCGGTTAGAGAAGACGTCACCTGTAAATCGGGGGACTGGGGAGATAGGGAGAGGAACAAGGGGCCTTTTATAGAGGAAAGTAAAGCATATGAATTATACTATAATCATTACAAAATGTCTCTAATATGGGGGTACAATTTTTTGGGGAATGGGCTGTGAAGGGGAACTAGGGCAAAAAAGGTTGAGAACCACTGCTCTAGGCAACCCAATGCCATACTGGCAGGAACCCAATATGCTGAGATATACGGAGTTCTTTTTGCTGGGGGACTTACACTGCAGAGATATTTCAGCCGTCCTAGTGTCTTCCTGGCACCTACCAGAAACACTGATCGCTGGTTATGTACTACGCAATTGTACCAAAAGGGACTATCTTTGGATGGCAGTAAGAGTTGATTCATGCCAAGTTTCCACTTTTTATTTAATTATTATTTTTAAGAAAAAAAAAAAAAAGTGGAAAAAAAAGGCAGCAACCAGATTTTAGCTAAAAGTCATTAGGGATTTATGAAATGTTTTATCCACTTGGTGTTTTTTTTCCACTCTATTATGGTAGTTTTGGGTCAGGGGCAGTTTTTCAGAAAGGCAGTATGTTAAGACTATTAAGGGAGTGAATTGGCAAGAATCTGGTGATACGATATGTATCACGATACACGTATGATGATACGATATATCTCGATACATCCCAATTCTGTATCAAAGACGATATATTGCGATTTAGTTCACATGATGCTGTATGAGGGCTAATTTTTTGTGCCATAATCATTTTTGTACCGGTACCATTATGGTATTTATCTGACTTTTTTTTTCCTGGGATATTATAAAAATTGCAATTGTGTTTTTTTTTTTTTTGTTTTTTTTACATTTATGTCATTTACCGTATGGGATACATAATGTTATATTTTAATCGTTCGTACAATTACGCATGCAGTGATACCAAATATGTTTATTTTGTTTACATGTCTTTATATAGGAAGAGAGGGTGATTTGAACTTTTAATTTGGAAGTGGTTAATGTGTGTCTTAACTTTTTTTTTTTTTTTTTTATACACTTTATTAGTCCCTTAGTGGACTTTTATAAGGAATCATTAGATTCCTCATACAGATCAATAGAGTTCTATTGAACTCCATTGATCTGTGTGCTCTACGCTTCATTGATAGCGCCTGGTCCAGCCAGACTATCAATGACAGAGCCACGGGACCATGGTTTATTCTCCGGTTTAAAAACCGTACTGCAAACGAATACGTTTTTTTAACATGGACGTCAATGGGAAACGCACATGTATACGGTCCCATACGGGAAACAGTATACGGTTTTTACTTTGCACATGGGCATTTGCATCCTAAAGTCCCTACCCAACACCCCTCCCATAAAAAAAATTGACAAAATTTTCAAAAACTTATGTTTTTTAATGGTTTTTGTTATAAAAACGGATGGAACTGTATGCACTTTTAAAAACAGTATACGGTTTAAGAACGCATACAGTTTACTTTTTCCCCATATAGTATTCTTTAAAAAAAAAAAACAGTAAGGCAAAAATGTCATGTGAACCCAGCCTTACAGTATAGTGCGCACAAAAAATTAAAGTGACCAAGAAGTGCCAAAATCCTTGCACCAGCCCTGCTATAAGGTGAAAGATCACAGCTGATATGAACCACCAACTGGTCATTGTCACTTATGGTATTGCTCTCCATAATGGCAGCCGACACAGACCAACCATGAATGACACGAAAACAGCTGAAACGACATGGAATCCTATCTAGGCTATCCAGGATTACAAAAAACACAGCTGCTTACTTCCAGAAACAGCACCACACCTGTCATCTGGTTGCATGTGGTATTACAACTCAGTTCCCTTCACTCCAGTGAAATACATAGACTAAAAAGATGTATTCACGGAGATAAGTCAAGGCTAATACAGTAAAAAAAAGGAGTAAAAGACCCCGTATTAATTGTCAGGCAGGCTTTTAGGCTAGACGTCTTTGCTTCCTTGTGACATGGCCTATATAAGCGGGTTTACAAGCAGGTACTGTCATGTGTTGTCTGGATGAATCACCCTTCATAACTCCGTGACCATATCTGAAGCCAGTCCATAATGACACCATGTATAGCGGAAAAACACATTGTCACGCTAAGAGTGAGGACTATCAGAAGTGCCAGCAGAACACTGGTGGGCGACACATCTAAAGGGGTCTTCCGCTGACTGCAGCACTGGTTGCTAAGCAACAGCCAGAACATTTTCCCAGCCGCCTGTCAATCACTGCACATAACATAATTAAATTGAATAGAAATTTCTGCAGTTATCCTTCATTATGAACTCGTCATCGTCTAGAAGAGGGTTTACCAACCAGGGTGTCTCCAGCTGCTGCAAAACTACCACCCCCAATATGCCCGGACAGCCAAAGGCTGCCCCCCCCCCCCCCCCCCCATAGACATCATGCACATAGAACTATACTGCAGCCTGACAATTTGCATTGCGTACTTTGGGGTGCAGTTTAGCCCAATTGTCCTCTTTAGGGTGCACATATTACACCATCATGTGACATCCGGTGCCGTATATCCGGGGGAGGCCTTAAACAAAGATTCTTGGTCCAGTTCACATGCTGCAGATTGTGTGTGGATTCAGCTTTATTGTACACTGAAGAGGTCACAGGGCAGGTATAAGGGTATTCCAGATTCTATTTACACTTTTCTTTTTACTACCCCAGTAGTTTATATTAACACTTGTTCCGGGGTTTCACATTAGGTTACGGAATCTCAGCCATGTTGCTCGCCAGCTGTTGTGGACATGCAGGTATTTGTAGTCCTACAGCAGATGGTATGGGTGCTAGCTTTTCAGCGCTGCATAATTTATCATTTAAAGAGTACCTCTCATGATCTTGTAAAATGTTATAATCCTCCCAGTTCACTGCCCCCATCATAATAAACCACCCCCTGCCTTTATTTTTATTATTTTTTAGTTTTCTACCTTGATATTGCTCTGTATTTTCTGCTCAGTCTCAGTCAGATTCACAGACTGGGAAGGGGTGTTCCCCAGCAGGTGTGACATCATCTGAAGCCATACAGGGGAGAACTTCCTCCCTCACTCTGCTACACACAGATCAGAGCAGTTCAGTGTATGAGATGAGCTATGATTGGCTAAGGCTGCACATACACCCCTCAGCACTCCAGACTGCATTTCCTGATTTTGGACTTCTGCCAGGCCAGCAGGAGTCCAAAGTCTGTGCAAGAGATTCACAGACTGGGAAGGGGCGTTCCCCAGCAGGCGTGACATCATCTGAAGCCAGTATAAAGATATGGCACTCTCTTTGTAAATTAGTGGTGCTAAAATAGGATCCCAATCCTTCATCAAATGTAGAAATAAATTCGGCATCATCTGAAGCCATACAGGGGAGAACTTCCACCCTCACTCTGCTACACACAGCCCAGAGCAGTTAAGTGTGGGAGATGAGCTATGATTGGCTAAAGCTGCACACACTTTCCTGATTTTGGACTTCTGCCAGGCCAGCAGGAGTCCAAAGTCTGTGCAATAGATGGGGGGGAAATGTGCTCTGAACAAGTAGGGAGACACCTAGTGGCAGCTTTTGTAAAACATAGAAAACTTAATACATTTATTTTTCTTTAAACAAAAGTACATTAGAAAGTTTTGTGTTTGTTTTTTTACCATAAGGAGGGCAATAGCAAAAATTCGTTTTAATGAGCGTGCCCATTTAACCTCTTATCCATGTTAAATTTGGCCTTAAAATTACTGCCCCAAGATCTCAAAGTTTAGATGACCCCTGGAGATGAGCGAACTTACAGTAAATTCGATTCGTCACGAACTTCTCGGCTCGGCAGTTGATGACTTTAACCTGCATAAATTAGTTCAGCTTTCAGGTGCTCCCGTGGGCTGGAAAAGGTGGATACAGACCTAGGAGACTCTTTCCTAGAACTGTATCCACCTTTTCCAGGCCACGGGAGCACCTGAAGGCTGAACTCATTTATGCAGGATAAGTCATCAACTGCCGAGCCGAGAAGTTCTTGACGAATCGAATTTACTGTAAGTTCGCTCATCTCTAATGACCACCAATCCGGAAAACAAGTGCGCAATAGCATGCTTCACTCCCCGCCCTGCTGCCCCATTATTATAATTCTTTTGGAAGTCGCTAATCTGTAGGGGTCCCAGCACTGAGACCCCGACCGATCAAAATGTTTGACCCCTCAGGGACAGGACCATGTTTGACTGTGACTCCAGAACTGTAGAGGATAGCTGAGCACCTGACTGCCTAGATTTGGCACTGCCATAAAAAAGTGACCAGATTGGTGGGGGAGCTGATCAAGTAATACAGTGTTTCCCAACCAGGGTGTCTCCAGCTGTTGCAAAACTACAACTCCCAGCATGCCCGGACAGCCGAAGGCTGTCCGGGCATGCTGGGATTTGTAGTTTTTCAACAGCTGGAGGCGACCTGGTTGGGGAACACTGGTATAGGGCGTCAGCTTTACGGTGTCAGGCAGTGCTGGGATTAGTAGTTCGTGTGTCTGTCTATAGGGGCGGTGTATACAGGGTGAGGCAGCCGGCACCGGGATACTCACACCACCGCCCGGGAGATGATCCAGGACACCATCCTCCTCGTTGTTACTCTCCCCCCGAGCGCTCTGCACTTCCGCTTCCGGTCTGTGCGGCCACAGCAACTCAAACTTGGAAGAAAACAAGGCTTGGCCAATCAGGACGAGGAGTGGGCGTGTCTTCCCCGCCCAGTCTGGCATCACCATGGAGACGCATCGTTGGTTACTGATTGATAGATTGTCAGTTAGGAGAGCGCCCGGTGCGCAGGCATTACTAGTTGGACTATATAGTACTAGTGTAGTGTTTCCGAAGCAGGGTGCCTCCAGCTGTTGCAAAACTAGTCTTCAAAAGTCTTCAAACTGTGGACCTCCAGGTGTTGCAAAACTACAACTTCCAGCATGTCCGGACAGCCTTTGGCTGTCCGGGCATGCTGGGAGTTATAGTTTTGCAACAGCTGGAGACACACTGCTTTGAAAACATTGGACTCATGTATAGTTCATACCACTTCACAGAGGAAGTTCTTTTCTTTTTGAATTTCCTTTCTGTCTGACCACAGTGCTTTCTGCAGACACCTCTGTCCATGTCAGGAACTGTCCAGAGCAGGAGAGGTTTGCTATGGGGATTTGTTCTTGCTCTGGACAGTTCCTAACATAGACAGAGGTGTCAGCAGAGAGCACTGTGGTCAGACTTAAATTTAACCCCTTAAAGCATTTTTCCCTTTTTGCACTTTCGTTTTTTCCTCCTTACCTTATAAAAATCATAACTCTTTCAATCTTGCACCTAAAAATCCATATGATGACTTATTTTTTGCGCCACCAATTCTACTTTGTAATGACGTCAGTCATTTTACCCAAAAATGTACGGCGAAACGGGAAAAAAATCATTGTGCGACAAAAATGGAAGAAAAAACAAAATTTTGTAATTTTTGGGGGTTTCCGTTTCTACATAGTAAATTTTTCGGTAAAAATGAAACTTTATCTTTATTCTGTAGGTCCATACGATTAAAATGATCCCCTACTTATATAGGTTGGATTTTGTCGTACTTCTGGAAAAAATCATAACTACATGCACAAAAATTAATACATTTAAAATTGTCCTCTTCTGACCCCTATAACTTTTTTATTTTTCTGCGTACAGGTTAGTATGAGGGATCATTTTTTGCGCCGTGATCTGAAGTTTTAATCGGTACCATTTTTGTTTTGACTGGACTTTTCGATAGCTTTTTATTCCTTTTTTATGGTATAAAAAGTGAGCAAAAATACGCTATTTTGGACTTTGAAATTTCTTTGCGCGTACACCATTGACCGCGTAGTTTAATTAACAATATATTTTTATAGTTCGGACATTTACGCACACGGCGATACCACATATGTTTATTTTATTATGTTGTAGGAAAAGGGGGGTGATTTAAACTTTTAATGTGTGTGTTTTATAACTTTTTTTTAACTTTTTTTTTTTACACTTTTAGTCCCCTTAGGGGACTTTTAGGAGGAATCATTTGATTCCTTATATCGATCAATAAGGTTCCATAGAGCCATATTGATCAGTGTGCTCTGCGCTCGATTGATAAAGCCTGGCCCTGCCAGGCTTTATCATTCTGAGTAGAGATGAGCGAATTTACAGTAAATTCTATTCGTCACGAACTTCTTGGCTCGGCAGTTGATGACTTATCCTGCATAAATTAGTTCAGCTTTCAGGTGCTCCCGTGGGCTGGAAAAGGTGGATACAGACCTAGGAGACTCTTTCCTAGGCCTGTATCCACCTTTTCCAGCCCACCGGAGCACCTGAAAGCTGAACTAATTTATGCAGGATAAGTCATCAACTACCGAGCCGAGAAGTTCGTGACGAATCAAATTTACTGTACATTCGCTCATCTCTAATTCTGAGCGCCAGAGCTGACACGGAAGGAGAAGCAAGCCCTCAGGCTACCTCAGCAGTGGATGGCCCAGACAACCGCCAACCGCCATTCTAGAAATCTGAAACTGAAAATAGTTGACGCTCACAAAGCTGGAAAAGGCTATAAGAAGATAGCAAAACGTTTTCAGATGTCAGTATCCTCTGTTCGGAATGTAATTAAGAAATGGCAGTCATCAGGAACAGTGGAAGTTCAAGCAAGATCTGGAAGACCAAGAAAAATATCAGACAGAACAACTCACAGGATTGTGAGAAAAACAATTCAAAACCCACGTTTGACTGCACAATCCCTCCAGAAAGATCTGGCAGACACTGGAGTTGTGGTTCACTATTCCAATATAAAGAGATACTTACACAAATATGGTCTTCATGTAAGAGTCATCAGAAGAAAATCTCTTCTACATCCTCACCACAAAAATCAGCGTTTGAACTTTGCAAATGAACATATAGACAAGCCTGATGCATTTTGGAAACAAGTTCTGTGGACCGATGAGGTTAAAATTGAACTCTTTGGTTGGAATGAGCAAAGGTACGCTTGGAGAAGAAGGGGAACAGAATTTAATGAAAATAACCTCTGTCCAACTGTTAAGCATGGGGGGGGGGAATCAATCATGCTTTGGGGTTGTATTGCAGCCAGTGGCACAGGGAACATCTCACGAGTAGAAGGAAAAATGGATTCAATAAAATTTCAGCAAATTTTGGATGCTAACTTGATTCCATCTGTGAAAAAGCTGAAGTTAAAGAGAGGATGGCTTCTACAAATGGATAATGATCCTAAACACACCTCGAAATCCATGGGGGATTACATCAAGAGGCTAAACTGAAGGTTTTGCCATGGCCTTCACAATCTCCTGACCTCAACATAATTGAAACTCTATGGATAGAGCTTAAAAGAGCAGTGCGTGACAGACAGCCCAGAAATCTCAAAGAACTGGAAGACTTTTGTAAGGAAGAATGGGCAAAGATGCCTCAAACAAGAATTGAAAGACTCTTGGCTGGTAGTGTTGCTCGCGAATATTCGCAATTCGAATATTATTCGCGAATATCGCATATTCGCGAATTCGCGAATTTCGCGAATTTCGCGCTATATATTCGTAATTACGAATATTCGTTTTTTTTTTTTTTTTTTTTTTTTCACAGTACACATCACAGTGATCACCCCTCTCTGCTTCCAGCTTGTGTGGTGTAAAGAAGGCTCTAATACTACTGTGTGAGACTGTCGTGCGAAAATTCGCATATGCGAAAATTAGCATATGCGAATATTCGTATATGCGAATTTTACCTTATGCTAATTTTGTATATACTAATTTTCACATCTGTAAATTTTCGCATACGCGAATATTCGCATATGCGAAAATAAAACGAGGATATAACGAATATGCGAATATTCGCGAATATATGACGAATATTCGTCCATATATTCGCGAATATTCGCGAATTCGAATATGGCCTATGCCGCTCAACACTATTGGCTGGCTACAAAAAGCGTTTACAAGCTGTGATACTTGCCAAAGGGGGCAGTACAAGATATTAACTCTGCAGGGAGCCCAAACTTTTGCAGACGCCATTTTTTTGTTTTCTGTTATTTTGAAAGTGTAAATGATGGAAATAAAATCTAACTTTTGTTGACATATTATAAGAATGTCTAATCTGTAATTTGATGCCTTTTGGAGATTTTTCCTTGAAATTCTTACCTGGGGTGCCCAAACTTTTGATCCCCACTGTACATTGATCTATTATGCAAAATCATGATCTTTATTAACAAATAGACATATAAGGGGATATTTATCAAAACCTGTTCAGAGGAAAAGTTGCTGAGTTGCCCATAGCAACCAATCAGATCGCTTCTTTCATTTTTGAAAAGGCCTCTAAAAAATCAAAGAAGCGATCTGATTGGTTGCTATGGGCAACTCAGCAACTTTTCCTCTGGAGAGGATTTGATAAATCTCCCCCATAGTGCAAAATATTAAAAACACACAATGCAACAGCAGAAGTCCTGCACGCAAATGGCGGATAGTCCCCAATGTAAACTGAACCAGTGGAATAAGCAAAAAGTGCATAAACTGTAAAAAAAAACATGTAAGTAGCCACCAATAAGGGTCAGAGTCCTACTCCCAGAGAGCCCATTAGCCTACCATTCTCCCAGCCATTACATGCAGGTGAAGATACTGCCCTAACACGTTTCGCGTGCGGCTTGATCACCATGTGATCAAGCCGCACGCAAAACGCGTCAGGGCGGTATCTTCACCTGCATGTAATGGCTGGGGGAATGGTAGGCTAATGGGCTCTCTGGGAGTAGGACTCTCAACCTTATTGGTGGCTACTAGAGATGAGCGAACTTACAGTAAATTCGATTCGTCACAAACTTCTCGGCTTTTCCTGCATAAATTAGTTCAACTTTCAGGTGCTCCCGTGGGCTGGAAAAGGTGGATACAGTCCTAGTAGACTCTTTCCTAGGACTGTATCCACCTTTTCCAGCCCACCGGAAAGCTGAACTAATTTATGCAGGAAAAGTCATCAACTGCCGAGCCGAGAAGTTCGTGACAAATCGAATATACTGTAAGTTCGCTTATCTCTAGTGGCTACTTACTTGTTTGTTTACAGTGTATGCACTTTTTGCTTATACCCTGAATACTAATATAACCTGGTAAAATGTATTGCACTTGCCCGTAGTCACCTTATTCCCATGTATGTTTATTTACTGAGCAAAACGTTGGTTGTTCTGTACCATTTCCTATCCGCCATTTTCCTGCAGGACTTCTGTTGTTGAATTGTGTGTTTTTAATATTTTACACTGTATGTCTATTTGTTAATAAAGATCATGATTTTGCTAAATTTTGTCAAGTCTGCCCTGATTTTGTAGGATTTGTGTCTAGTGTGGTGGTATATTTTTGTAGGATTTATATTACATTGCTCTATGTAAGCCATCTGATGATGGCTTATGATAGGCCCCTAGGGGGGGACAATAAATGTGTATTAAAAAAGTTTTAAAAAAATGTAAAAAATATATTTTTTACAATCCCTCCCCTAATAAAAATTCAAATCACCCCCCTTTTCCAATATTTTTTAATAAAAATATTTTTAAATTAAAATAAAAAAAATAATACCCATATTTGGTAGTCGCTTGCGTAATTGTCCGACCTATTAAATTATTATGTTTATGATCCTGCACGGTGAACGGCGTAAATGCAAAAAAAGTTCCAGATGCCAAAATTGCTGATTTTTTGTTACATTACATCCCCCAAAAAATGTAATAAAAAGCGATCAAAAAGCCAGAACTTATAACAACACAGTTCAAAGAGTCTGCCAAAATTCACACAATACAGTGTATAGTCCCGCAAGGGAGTTCCACCTCTCCCTTTCAGCTACAATATGATCACACACTGTGGGATATAGAAACATTTAAAGGGGTTATCCAGGAAAAAAAAATTTTTATATATCAACTGGCTCCAGAAAGTCAAACAGATTTGTAAATTACTTCTATTAAAAAAATCTTAATCCTTTCAGTACTTATGAGCTGATGAAGTTGAGTTGTTCTTTTCTGTCTAAATGCGCTCTGATGACACGTGTCTTGGGAACCACCCAGTTTAGAAGCAAATCCCCATAGCAAACCTCTTCTACTCTGTGCAGTTCCTGAGACAAGCAGAGATGTCAGCAGAGAGCACTGTTGTCAGACAGAAAACAACAACTCAACTTCAGCAGCTGATAATTATTGAAAGGATTAAGATTTTTCAATAGAAGTAATTTAAAAATCTGTTTAACTTTCTGGAGCCAGTTGATATATAAAAAAAAAAAGTTTTTTCCTGGAACACCCCGAAGTGTCCATTATATGTAGACCCACGATTACGATGTTCCTTTCAGGTTTATTCAGTTGCTTTTATTTTAGAAACTTCATCATGGATCTTCTAACAAAGTGGAGCTTAGCATATCAACAGACGAATCTGAGCTGAGATCTTCCTCCTGCTCAACACCTCGGACGCGACAGCTTTCGGGGGCGTGCCCCCTTAGTCATGCATACCAGGTGTGGAGAAGGTAAGAGTTATATAGCAAAATAGATAAGCACCTGTTCACATAGACGTACCGTATATACTCGAGTATAAGCCGACCCGAATATAAGCCGAGGCCCCTAATTTCACCCCAAAAACCCAGGAAAAGTTATTGACTCGATTATAAGCCTATGGTGGGAAATACATCCCCCCCCCATCATCATCCAGACCCCCATCATCACCCCCCCCTTCATCATCACCGCCTGTCAATCCCTTCATCAGTGGTCTTCAACCTGCGGACCTCCAGATGTTGCAAAACTACAACTCCCAGCATGCCCGGACAGCCATCGGCTGTGCGGGCATGCTGGGAGTTGTAGTTTTGAAACCTCTGGAGGTCCGCAGGTTGAAGACCACTGCGGCCTTCGTCATCATCCAGACCCCCCCCCCCCTTTAGTTTTCCACTCACCTCCCCTAGATGGGAAGGAAGGGTGAGCTGGTCCGGGCCATCTATGCTGCAGGGACCGTCCGGTGGGGAGGGTTGGTCGTTCCGGGCTGTCCATTTTCACCGGGAAGCCCTCTTCTCTGCTACCGGCCGGCCCTGGTCTAGTGACGTTGACTTGACGACGACGCACAGGGACTTTCATGCGCTTCCCTGTGCGTCGTCGTCAAGACAACGTCTCTAGTCCGGGGCCAGGCCCGGAGCGCAGAGAAGAGGGCCCCCCCGGTGAAAATGGACAGCCCGGAATGACTAACCCTCCCCACCGGACGGTCCCTGCAGCATAGTTGCCCCCGACCAGCTCACCCTTCCTTCTCACCGAGGGGAGGGGAGTAGAAAACTAAAGGGGGTGTCTGGATGATGACGAAGGCCGCAGTGGTCTTCAACCTGTGGACCTCTAGAGGTTTCAAAACTACAACTCCCAGCAGCCATCGGCTGTCCGGGCATCATGGGAGTTGTAGTTTTGCAACATC
Source organism: Hyla sarda (assembly GCF_029499605.1). Taxonomy (NCBI): domain Eukaryota; kingdom Metazoa; phylum Chordata; class Amphibia; order Anura; family Hylidae; genus Hyla; species Hyla sarda. The sequence continues at coordinate 56,564,590 of NC_079192.1, read as the reverse complement.
TGGAGGTCCGCAGGTTGAAGACCACTGAGAAGGGATTGACAGGCGGAGAGTTCACTCGAGTATAAGCCTAGGGGAGCATGTTCAGCACGAAAAATCGTGCTGAAAAACTCAGCTTATACTCGAGTATATACGGTAGTAACAATAGAAAAAATCGCATTCAATTACTTCAAAGTCAATTCACATTAACTAAAGTGCTATAATGCTATTAAAAATGATTTAAAACAACATATTTTGTTCAAACCATACGGAAAAACGCTATCCAATTCTGTAATCCAATAACATTCTCTCTGCAGTAAGGGCCTTTTTTTTAAGATTCTCGTTTGCCGACTCTGGGACCTCCTCCAGTATTAACCATTTAAATGCTGTAATAGAATGACCACATTCACGAAAGTGCCTAGCAACAGTACTCTCTCCATAATTTAATACCTCCATTTTTCCTGTACTCAGCAATTTTCAGACTTGTGTTTAGTGAGACGGGTTTTGATCATCCTGGTTATTTGCCCGACATAAGTAAGTCCGCACGGACATTTGAGCATGTATATTACATTTTTAGTTGTACAGGTATAGAAACCTTTATGCATAATAAAATGACCTTTTGAAGGGTGGTTAAACTTTTCTCCTTTAATTATACCACTACAATGGCCGCAATTTAAGTAGGGGAAAGTACCTTTACGTCTACTAGCCAAAAAAGAACACTTTTAATATGTTTTTTACCTATTGACTGGCCTTTTTGTTACCAAACATCGGAGGGTCCTAAAATAATTTACCATAGCTTTTATCTGTCTGTTTCTATCTGTGTCAATTCTTTAGAATGGCTTATTTAACAATACATGCTCTCTTGTCGTACGTACCCAAATACATCGCACGGTCCTGTATTATTTTTTTTTTTTTAGACTAAATCACTTCTATTCATCTTTTGGACTTTCTCACCTTCACATATTATTTGTTTAGCATCATAACCCTTCTCGATGAATTTCTGTACTAACTTCTCTTTACTGATTCCATATTCTTGATCGGAGCTAGTAATTTGTCGGGCTCTGATGAATTGACTTCGTGGCAGACCTTTGAACACGGTAGGTGCATGGAAACTTTTTTTTTTTGTGTAAAGTATTATTTACATCTGTAGGCTTTACATACATTGCTGTATGAAAGCCTCCAGATGTACGTCTAATTTCAACATCCAAAAAATGGATACTATCACTGTTATAATTTAATGTAAATGTTATAGTTTTATGACATTTATTTAGATTTTCTACAAACATTAATAAAGATTGTTCATGTCCCTTCCACGTCATGAACACGTCATCTACGTAGCGGAGCCACGTGGATGGTTTGTTCATGGAAGTGTCACCAAACACATAATGCTGTTCAAAGTCCACCATGAAGGCACTGGCAACACTAGGTGCCACTGAGGACCCCATAGATAAGCGATAAGTTTGTAAATAATAAGTACAATCGAAACGGAAATAATTCAAAATTAGTGCCATGTCAAATAAGCCCATCAAAAATGCTATTTTGTCCAGCGACAAATCACTGGACAACAGCTCACGTACACTGGACATGCCTTCATCCAGTGGAATATGTGTGTACAAGCCTTGGACATCCAAAGTACACAGATAGTCCACATCGATGCACTGAATATTACTAAGATGTCTTAAAAAATCAGATGTGTCAGATTCATTTTTACCTGTGGTTCTACTTTTTGTAAGGCTTTATAAGCTTTAGATAAACCCCCTTTTCTTCTTGTATTGTTCAAATCCAAGATCTCATAATTTTTCTCTGTTTTACTCCTCACCCAATTAAATGCTGAGATACAGTGACGTAATTGTAGATATTTAAAGAAGTCCCTTACTGGGATATCAAATCTAGCAGAAATTTCCTCAAAAGTCATTAAAGCATTCCCTTGACTGATATCCCCAAGATATTTTATTCCTTTATTTATCCATTGGGAGAGGTCTGTAGCGGGCAATATGCGATGGACCACCTCCAATGGTAATTTATCATATTTCAAAGGATTAATTATTTTATGTGATAAAGCATATAGCCAAACATTTGCAGTTGCTTTTACTGTTAGGCTCTCAATAGCTCTAGTATTTTTTGATAATGCTATCTCCCATAATAACCACTTAGGTGATACTGACCCATTTAAATATGCTTCTAGTGACACCCAATGTGCCAGAGTGTCATTTTGCCATAATCTTTGTGCCTGGGTGAGTATAGCTGCTTGGTAATAGGCTAAAAGATTTGGACATCCAAGTCCCCCTTCTTTAACCCCTTAAGGACTCAGGGTTTTTCCGTTTTTGCACTTTCGTTTTTTACTCCTTACCTTTTAAAAATCATAACCCTTTCAATTTTCCACCTAAAAATCCATATTATGGCTTATTTTTTGCGTCGCCAATTCTACTTTGCAGTGACATTAGTCATTTTACCCAAAAATGCACGACGAAACGGAAAAAAAAATCATTGTGCGACAAAATCGAAAAAAAAACGCCATTTTGTAACTTTTGGGGGCTTCCGTTTCTACGCAGTGCATATTTCGGTAAAAATTACACCTTATCATTATTCTGTAGGTCCATACGGTTAAAATGATACCCTACTTATATAGGTTTGATTTTGTCGTACTTCTGGAAAAAATCATACCTACATGCAGGAAAATTTATACGTTTAAAAATGTAATCTTCTGACCCCTATAACTTTTTTATTTTTCCACGTACGGGGCGGTATGAGGACTCATTTTTTGCGCCGTGATCTGAAGTTTTTATCGGTATGATTTTTGTTTTGATCGGACTTTTTGATCACTTTTTATTCATTTTTTAATGGTATAAAAAGTGACCAAAATACGCTTTTTTGGACCTTGGAATTTTTTTGCGCGTACGCCATTGACCGTACGGCTTAATTAATGATATATTTTTATAGTTCGGACATTTACGCACGCGGTAATACCAAATATGTTTATTTTTTATTTTTTTTACACTGTTTTATTTTTTTTATGGGAAAAGGGGGGTGATTCAAACTTTTATTAGGGAAGGGGTTAAATGACCTTTATTAACACTTTTTTTTTACATTTTTTTTGCAGTGTTATAGGTCCCTTAGGGACCTATAACACTGCACACACTGATCTCCTATGCTGATCACTGGCGTGTATTAACACGCCTGTGATCAGCATTATCGGCGCTTGACTGCTCCTGCCTGGATCTCAGGCACGGAGCAGTCATTCGCCGATCGGACACCGGGGAGGCAGGTAAGGGCCCTCCCGGTGTCCGATCAGCTGTTTGGGATGCCGCAATTTCACCGCGGCGGTCCCGAAGAGCCCGACTGAGCCGGGTCACTTTCAGTTTCACTTTAGAAGCGGCGGTCAGCTTTGACCGCCGCTTCTAAAGGGTTAATACCGCACATCGCTGCGATCGGCGATGTGTGGTATTAGCCGCGGGTCCCGGCCGTTGATTAGCGCCGGGACTGACGCGATATGATGCGGGATCGCGGCGCAATCCCGCTGCATATCGCGGGAGCCGGCGCAGGACGTAAATATACGTCCTGCGTCGTTAAGGGGTTAAGGGGTAGATACAATACTCTACCCATTACTCTCGGTTTTTTGTTTTGCCATATAAATCGTAATAAAATATTTTGCAGATCTTTAATTACTAGATGGGGAATTTTGACCGGCAAGTTCCGAAAAATGTATAATATTTTCGGTAATAAAAACATCTTGATAACTGCAATGCGCCCCAACCATGATAGTGGCAATTTCGCATAGTCTGCTATATCTGTATTAAGTTGCTTCTATGTTGCTTTGCGTGGTACTTTTAGCAGAGCTTGTCAGTCTTATCCCCAAATAGGTTAAAGAATCCGCAGCCCAGAGAAAGGAATATTTAGATTGCAATTCATCCTTAGTGTCATTATCTATACACAATGGTAATACGGTGGACTTGGATGCATTCAATTTATAATAACTTACTAATAACTCCATGTTTTGATGTGACATACTGTATAGAATAGGATGTGTATTGCCATTATTGTGTGTGATGCTTTTAGCATATTGGGTTACACAAGGTAAGAAGACGCAGACTAGAATTGGAGGGGGGGATAGTCTCTTTAAAGAGTTGTCCTAGAAGTCAGTAAATATCTCTCTGGTCTCATTGTGTGTTTGCTCTGCACTCATTTATAACACTTGTGTGTTGTTTGTGTAGCACTTGTGTTTCTTGTGTAAGTCAAGATCATCGGTGAAAGTGTTTGACACTTTAGAGAAGGCTTAGGCAACAGGTTGCTCTCCATCTTTGTAATTGCAGATGTGCTAGCCAAATCCTGAAAGGAATGCTGGAGCCACAGAGATCAAAACAGCTATGGACACATATGACATTGGGCGACGACTCGCTTGAAGGTTACACTACCCCCAATGGGGCACCAAATGATAAGGGCTACATTTCTGAACACAACAAAATATGACATTTAAGTTATGTGGCTCTAAGTTTCAGGTCCCTGTTAACTCCACAGAGGTCCCTGCGGACGACTTTACCTCACACAGCCCTCCTTTACCTCACACAGACTTCCTTTACCTCACAGTGCATCCACCTTTTACTCTCTAATCAGAAAGGTACCCTCTGTTCTCAAAAGCTCCTGTAGTATCATTCCTTGTAATAAATAACCGGTTCATTCTACTATACTTCAGGACCTTCAATGCAACCAGACTTTCCTTCCAATACCAGTTTGTCCCACCTTTGACTCCTTCACTGTCCCCAACCTAGAACTGACCTCACCCAGGCTGACATTACGCTCGGTAAATACTACTTCAATTGAGGCCTACCCAGAATGCTGACAGCCACTCTCCTCTACAGCCAGAATAGAAATAAGGGGTTATGCAATGCACACTCTGCAGTATAACAAACCATTAGCCAAGTGCATCTGGCAGAAAATGTTTAAGTGAAACCTCTTGAAATGTTAAAAGTATGTCTGTCCTCAAATATTTTTATGTAAAAGTAAACACTCTAAAAAGAGGCTGAGGAGCACTTTACAGCAATGACGCTACTACAGGTCCAGGTATATAAAGTGGATTAAGATCAGGAATGTACATACAGCAGCCATGGAGCAGAGCAAGAGCGTCTTGATGGACACCCCACCAGTGAGTGATCTGCAAGATAAAACACATAAAGATATAGCTATTCAGACTAGACTATGCTACTTTTATGGCAGATTATAGTCTGAATAGCTATATCTTTAAGAGTAATTTATAACTGGCTATTTATGTAGAATTCTCAGATTAACTCTGGAGACTCAATAATATCCTATACATGTTCATTCATGGTTTAGAATGATTTTTTTTTACTCATAGTTTGTAATAATCTGTGTTTTGCATTATTTAGAATGTTCAATATAGCCCATAGTGGAGAATAATCTACCAGCACAGTGGATTAGAATGTTCACTGCTATATATAGTGGAGAATAATCGACTAACACAGTGGATTAGAATGCTCACTGCTATATATAGTGGAGAATAATCTACCAACACAGTGGATTAGAATGCTCACTGCTATAGATAGTGGAGTATAATCTACCAGCACAGTGGATTAGAATGTTCACTGCTATATATAGTGGAGAATAATCGACTAACACAGTGGATTAGAATGCTCACTGCTATATATAGTGGAGAATAATCGACTAACATAGTGGATTAGAATGCTCACTACTATATATAGTGGAGAATAATCGACTAACATAGTGGATTAGAATGCTCACTGCTATATATAGTGGAGAATAATCGACTAACATAGTGGATTAGAATGCTCACTGCTATATGTAGTGGAGAATAATCGACTAACAGTGGATTAGAATGTTCACTGCTATATATAGTGGAGAATAATCGACTAACAGTAGATTAGAATGTTCACTGCTATATATAGTGGAGAATAATCGACTAACATAGTGGATTAGAATGTTCACTGCTATATATAGTGGAGAATAATCGACTAACAGTGGATTAGAATGTTCACTGCTATATATAGTGGAGAATAATCGACTAACATAGTGGATTAGAATGCTCACTGCTATATATAGTGGAGAATAATCGACTAACATAGTGGATTAGAATGCTCACTGCTATATATAGTGGAGAATAATCGACTAACATAGTGGATTAGAATGCTCACTGCTATATATAGTGGAGAATAATCAACTAACATAGTGGATTAGAATGCTCACTGCTATATATAGTGGAGAATAATCGACTAACATAGTGGATTAGAATGTTCACTGCTATATATAGTGGAGAATAATCGACTAACATAGTGGATTAGAATGCTCACTGCTATATATAGTAGAGAATAATCGACTAACATAGTGGATTAGAATGCTCACTGCTATATATAGTGGAGAATAATCGACTAACATAGTGGATTAGAATGCTCACTCCTATATATACTGGAGAATAATCGACTAGCATAGTGGATTAGAATGTTCACTGCTATATATAGTGGAGAATAATCTACCAGCACAGTGGATTAGAATGTTCACTGCTATATATAGTGGAGAATAATCGACTAACACAGTGGATTAGAATGCTCACTGCTATATATAGTGGAGAATAATCGACTAACATAGTGGATTAGAATGCTCACTGCTATATATAGTGGAGAATAATCGACTAACATAGTGGATTAGAATGCTCACTGCTATATATATAGTGGAGAATAATCGACTAACATAGTGGATTAGAATGTTCACTGCTATATATAGTGGAGAATAATCGACTAACATAGTGGATTAGAATGCTCACTGCTATATATAGTAGAGAATAATCGACTAACATAGTGGATTAGAATGCTCACTGCTATATATAGTGGAGAATAATCGACTAACATAGTGGATTAGAATGCTCACTCCTATATATACTGGAGAATAATCGACTAACATAGTGGATTAGAATGCTCACTGCTATATATATAGTGGAGAATAATCGACTAACATAGTGGATTAGAATGCTCACTGCTATATATAGTGGAGAATAATCGACTAACATAGTGGATTAGAATGCTCACTGCTATATATAGTGGAGAATAATCGACTAACATAGTGGATTAGAATGTTCACTGCTATATATAGTGGAGAATAATCGACTAACATAGTGGATTAGAATGCTCACTGCTATATATAGTAGAGAATAATCGACTAACATAGTGGATTAGAATGCTCACTGCTATATATAGTGGAGAATAATCGACTAACATAGTGGATTAGAATGCTCACTCCTATATATACTGGAGAATAATCGACTAGCATAGTGGATTAGAATGCTCACTGCTATATATAGTGGAGAATAATCGACTAACATAGTGGATTAGAATGTTCACTGCTATATATAGTGGAGAATAATCGACTAACATAGTGGATTAGAATGCTCACTGCTATATATAGTGGAGAATAATCGACTAACATAGTGGATTAGAATGCTCACTGCTATATATAGTGGAGAATAATCGACTAACATAGTGGATTAGAAGGTTCACTGCTATATATAGTGGAGAATAATCGACTAACATAGTGGATTCGAATGTTCACTGCTATATATAGTGGAGAATAATCGACTAACATAGTGGATTAGAATGTTCACTGCTATATATAGTGGAGAATAATCGATTAACATAGTGGATTAGAATGTTCACTGCTATATATAGTGGAGAATAATCGACTAACATAGTGGATTAGAATGCTCACTGCTATATATAGTGGAGAATAATCGACTAACATAGTGGATTAGAATGCTCACTGCTATATATAGTGGAGAATAATCGACTAACATAGTGGATTAGAATGCTCACTGCTATATATAGTGGAGAATAATCGACTAACATAGTGGATTAGAATGTTCACTGCTATATATAGTGGAGAATAATCGACTAACATAGTGGATTAGAATGTTCACTGCTATATATAGTGGAGAATAATCGACTAACATAGTGGATTAGAATGCTCACTGCTATATATAGTGGAGAATAATCGACTAACATAGTGGATTAGAATGTTCACTGCTATATATAGTGGAGAATAATCGACTAACATAGTGGATTAGAATGTTCACTGCTATATATAGTGGAGAATAATCGACTAACATAGTGGATTAGAATGCTCACTGCTATATATATAGTGGAGAATAATCGACTAACATAGTGGATTAGTATGTTCACTGCTATATATAGTGGAGAATAATCGACTAACATAGTGGATTAGAATGCTCACTGCTATATATAGTGGAGAATAACCGACTAACATAGTGGATTAGAATGCTCACTGCTATATATAGTGGAGAATAATCGACTAACATAGTGGATTAGAATGCTCACTGCTATATATAGTGGAGAATAATCGACTAACATAGTGGATTAGAATGTTCACTGCTATATATAGTGGAGAATAATCTACACATATCGTAATTCAGAATGCTAATTTTAGTTCATAGTGCATATTAATCCATTGACTTTATGGTTTTAAAGGGGTACTCCGGTGAAAAGCATTTTTTTTAAATCAACTGGTGCCAGAAAGTTAAACAGATTTGTAAATGACTTCTATTAAAAAATCTTAATCCTTCCTGTACTTATTAGCTGCTGAATACTACAGTAGAAATTCTTTTCCGTTTGGAACACAGAGCTCTCTGCTGACATCATAAGCACTGTGCTCTCTGCTGACATCTCTGTCCATTTTAGGAACTGCCCAGAGTAAAAGGAAATCCCCATAGCAAACATATGCTGTTCTGAACAGTTCCTAAAATGGACAGGGATGTCAGCAGAGAGCACTGTGTTTCAAAAAGAAAATAATTTTTGCTGTAGTATTCAGCAGCTAATAAGTACAGGAAGGATTAAGATTTTTTAATAGAAGTCATTTACAAATCTGTTTAACTTTCTGGCACCAGTTGATTTAAAAGAAAAAAAAAGTTTTTCACCGGAGTACCCCTTTAAAGGCTCTTTTCTTTTAATGTATAGAGCAGGGGTACTCAACTATTTTTATTGAGGTTCCGCTTATCCAGGTCTGCCATCCGGTGAAGGTCCGAGCTGATTGTTAAGGCCTGGTTCACAAATAGCGGCCTTAGTGTCATGAAGGAAAGAGCAAAAGAGCAACTGAAGTGGGGAGGATGTATGACCTAATTACTGCCACACACTGTACCCCTGAAAATAATTCTGCCACATACTGTACCCCCTGAATATAATACTGCCACTCACTGGGCCCCTGGTACATTACTGCCACATACTATGCCCCTGGTATATTACTGCCACACACTATTCCCCTGCAATATTACTGCCACACGCTATTCCCCCCAATTTTTTATCGACAAACACTGTGCCCTGTACTGGCTAATTGTACCTCTGTTCCCCAAATAATTGATGCCACTGTGCCCCCTTAATTAATGATGCCACTGTGCCCCAGAGTTATTTATGCCACTGTGCCCCCAGAATTAATTATGCCACTGTGCACCAGAGTTATTTATGCCACTGTGCCCCCAGAATTAATTATGCCACTGTGCCCCCAGAATTAATGATGCCACTGTGCCCCAGAATTAATGATGCCGCTGTGCCCCCAGAATTAATGATGCCACTGTGCCCACAGAATTAATGAGCCCGCTGTGCCCCCAAAATTAATGATGCCACTGTGCCCCCAGAATTAGTGAGGCCACTGTGCCCCCAGAATTAATTATCCCGCTGTGCCGCACAGAATTAAAGATACCACTGTGCCACCAGAATTAATTATGCCACTGTGCGGCACAAAATTAATCATGCCGCTGTGCCCCCAGAATTAGTGATGCCACTGTGCCCCCAGAATTAATAATGCCACTATGCCCCCATAATTAATTATGCCACTGTGCCCCCAGAATGAAGGATGCCACTGTGCCCCTACATGAACTTTGCCACTGTGACTTTCCAACTGTTGCAAACTACAACTCCCATCATGCACAGACAGAAGGTCATGATGGGAGCTGTTCTACAACAACAGGAGAGTCACAGGTGGGGGAACACAAATTTTTACCTAAGAGCTTGGCTCCCAGGTCCCAGGTCCCGCACTGCTCGGCTGCTCTGGCCTCTTCTAGTCAGGCCTGGCCAGAGCAGATGATGCAGGCAGCGCTAATCGTGCTGCCTGCATCATAAGAGAAGCGGCGGGCAGGGAACACAGTGCTCCCTTGCTCTGGGCAGCGACTATTCATTTGTATTGGTGTCTTAAAGACACCTATACAAATGAATGAGGGGAGAACCGGCCAGAGGTTTGGATAACTGGCGGCCACGGTCCGGATATGGACCGTGGTCCGCCAGTTAAGTACCCCACTCATATTGCGATTAAGAGTGCTCATTTTAGCTCATAGTGAGGAATAGTCTACAATTAGATTGGATTAGAATGCTTACTATAATTTATAGTGGAAAATAATCTAGTTTAATGGATTAGAATTTTCACTTTATAGTGTAGAATCATTTACAAATAAAATAGATTAGAATGCTTAATTTATAGTGGAGAATAATCTACAAATATAATGGATTAGAATGCTTAATTTATAGTGGAAAATAATCTAGTTTAATGGATTAGAATGCTTAATTTATAGTGGAGAATAATCTACAAATATAATGGATTAGAATGCTTGCTTTAATTTATAGTAGAAAATAATCTACTAGTTTAATGAATTAGAATTATCACTTTACAGTGGTGAATAATGTACTAATATAAAGGACTACTTTAAAATACCCATATGATTTAGAATGCTACCTTCTGCTTGTAGTATATAATAATCTACTGATATGGTTTAGAATACTCTTTTTTGCTCACAGTGAAAATGTTGTAATATGGCTAAGAATGCCTACTTTAGGCTGGGTTCACATCAGCCTCAAAGGCTCCAATTGGACCTCCGTCTCCGATTCCGTTGAGCAAAAAATGAAGCCAGACAGTCCACTGCATGACAGACACCAAAGAAGCCCAACATCCCCCATTGTTTGTTATTGAGTCTGTTTGGTTTCCCTCTGGTGTCTGCCATATTATAGCATTATAACTAGCCCAAAAAAATGCTGAATTCAGCATTTTTTTTTTATGTCTGTTATTTAAAAGGGTTCTGCAGCGGAGCCTACGATGCAGATGTGAGCCCAACCTTGGCTCATAGTGGATAATGATCTATTATCTTTACTTAGAATGTTCCGTTTAGTTTATAGAGAAGAATAGCCTTCTAACACATTAACTCAGTGGAGAATAATCTATACTTGTTTGGAATGCTAATTTTAGCTCACAGTGAATGATAATCTACTAATATCATACTATCATACTCATATCATGGTTCAGTATGCAAATTTTAGCTTACAGTGAATAATCTGTTAATACTGAGATAAGAGAATTGTTTGGTGATCTATACATCTGCCTTCCCCAGGTATACTCAGAGCTGCTTCCTCTTCCCCGTATCCCATGTCTCGGCGGTGTTAAGAAGCTCCTGTGTGTGGTGCTGGTTGTGGTAGTCCTGGTTGTGGTCCTTCTTGGGGTCCTCATGATGGGTCTGCATTTGAGCCAGAAACACACAGAGACGGTAAGAAGCAAACAAATGTAATAGCCGCAGTCAACAGTGTCATTGTAATTCACATTTAGCCCATTAAGGGTAGGTTCATTGTCAAGTTGCCAGATCTCCAGAAATGGAAACGTATGAAACATTTTTGTCATGTTTGTGTAGATGCCAAGAAAGTTGAAAACGGAGCACTCACCCAGTACGTGTCCTCAAAGGTGGGCTGATCCCCGAGCAGGGTCTTCGGCAGGGAGGTGGTAGATGGAACGGGGGTCCTTATCGCGCCAATGGGCGCTTCGTCAGGCTGTACGGCCTGACGAAGCACCCATTGGAGCGATACGGACCATGGCCGGCGTCTGAGCTCCCCCCGTTCCATCTACCGCCTCCCTGCTGAAGACCCTGCTCGGGGATCAGCCCACCTTTGAGGACACGTACCGGGTGAGTGCTCCGTTTTCAACTTTCGTGGCATCTACACATTTGGCATATCTTCTGTTTCCGTGACGCACCTCCTAGGATCCTAAATTGGGATATATATGCTCCATCTCCACTCACTGTCCACATATTAACAAAGTTGCATTTATAGCAGTAGTACAATTCAGTGCCAATTCATTTCTACTTCTTTTTCTGTTTCTGGTTGTCACATTTTAGTCATGTTATTTGGGAAATATTAGTCCATGTTGAAGCTTGTGTACATGACCAGTACTCCAGTACCATTATTATCAGCTGGTTACCAAAAGTACAGATGTCGGAGAGCTAAGTCATTTGTTTATTTTTGTGCCTAGGCTGAGGTACAGTACAGACCAAAAGTTTGGACACACCTTCTCATTCAGAGTTTTCTTTATTTTCATGACTATGAAAATTGTAGATTCACACTGAAGGCATCAAAACTATGAATTAACACATGTGGAATTATATACATAACAAAAAAGTGTGAAAATCTGTCATATTCTAGGTTCTAGCCACCTTTTGCTTTCATTACTGCTTTGCACACTCTTGCCATTCTCTTGATGAGCTTTAAGAGGTAGTCACCTGAAATGGTCTTCCAACAGTCTTGAAGGAGTTCCCAGAGATGCTTAACACTTGTTGGTCCTTTTTGCCTTCACTCTGCGATCCAGCTCACCCCAAACCATCTCGATTGGGTTCAGGTCCGGTGACTGTGGAGGCCAGGTCATCTGGCGCAGCACCCCATCACTCTCCTTCTTGGTCAAATAGCCCTTACACAGCCTGGAGGTGTGTTTGGGGTCATTATCCTGTTGAAAAATAAATGATGGTCCAACTAAACGCAAACCGGATGGAATAGCATGCCACTGCAAGATGCTGTGGTAGCCATGCTGGATCAGTATGCCTTCAATTTTGAATAAATCCCCAACAGTGTCACCAGCAAAGCACCCCCACACCATCACACCTCCTCCTCCACACCAGCACACCTGTGAAGTGAAAACCATTTCAGGTGACTACCTCTTGAATCTCAACAAGAGAATGCCAAGAGTGTGCAAAGCAGTAATCAAAGCAAAAGGAAGAACCTAGAATATGACATATTTTCAGTTGTTTCACACTTTTTTGTTATGTATATAATTCCACATGTGTTAATAATTCATAGTTTTGATGCCTTCAATGTGAATCTACAATTTTCATAGTCATGAAAATAAAGAAAACTCCGAATGAGAAGGTGTGTCCAAACTTTTGGTCTGTACTGTATAAACCTGTTTAATGGGTTTAATATTCCTTTTGGCATAAGCAACTAACAGTTCACCAAGTCAAATAATGATCCACAATACCTTGTAAACACTCAATGCCACATTAGACTGTGGATATCTCCCCCAATACAAAAGGGTTTGCCAGTTGCAATCCAACATGAACGATCCTTCTCTCCACTAGCATCATCTGTTGGGGGAGAATCGGATAGCCTCATTATACATTAGGCAATTGGCCAGTCCTGACGAAAATGGTGGATTGAGCTGACTTTATGGTGTATAGGGGCCTAAGAGGAGGGCATAAGAGGCGCCTAGCGCATACGGAGCCACCAGAAAAGACAGATGTTAAACAAACTAGCATTCATCCAACAGAATCTAGCCCATATGGCCAATGGAGACACAATCCTCAGTTTCTGGGACCACTGGACCTTGGTCCTTATAGATGTTCACAATCTCTTTTATTCATAGGATGTCTCGCTTCTTTAACCCCAAGTGATCAACTGTAATTTGTGAGTGCACTCAGCTGTAGAGGTTCCATCTCCCTGTAGTGCAACTATAAACAACATAAAGGATTACACTGCTGGATTGTCTGTGGAATGTATGGACATACCAGGTCTTCCAGCATTGTAGCTGCTCTCTGCTCTGGCTAATGGTTAAACATTCTGAATAGCGCCCCCCCCCCCCCTTATTTACGTAAGATTACAACCCCTTAAATGTGTGAGTTTGGAATGTTACTTTTGCAGTTTCATGAGGTATATATATATATATATATATATATATATATATATATATATATTTTGACTATTCTATCTCTATGACTTTAGATTTTCCAAATGTCTCTGCATGATAAAGCGGATGACAAGCTAAGAAGTAATGGTGTGGCAACCTTCCATCTTGACACTGGCATCAACACTTCGGCTAGTGTTGTATACGACTACAGCAAGGTACTGTAATTTTGGATAGTACGTAAGTAACAATCTCAATTGGACATTTACTTGAGGGGGCCCCCTATGGTATAGGTTTCCCTTGTACAGCAGCACTATATCGACAGAATTGGGGCCTCATATTAATTATAAAGCGGTAAAGTCCTAAATTTACTATACAAATAAGTGCCTTCAATATCATACAGGATTTTTATATAAAAAAAAGAGGGTTTCCAAGTATGTTGGTGCCCACGACAGAGTAGGCAAAATTACAACCCTGGCAAGTATTTGGCAATGTAGTCCAGCTCACTCCACCCGTACACCCTCGACACGGATTCGCACCCAGCCTGGTGCACACAAATCCAAACGCAAGAACGGCAATCCAGCGTGGGTAAGTAGAAAATCCAGACTTTATTAGCTCACGGTAAAAACGGTACAAGCAACCAGCAGATCAGACGCGTTTCAGGCGCATGCGCCCTTCGTCACTGACGAAGGGCGCATGCGCCTGAAACGCGTCTGATCTGCTGGTTGCTTGTACCGTTTTTACCATGAGCTAATAAAGTCTGGATTTTCTACTTACCCACACTGGATTGCCGTTCTTGCGTTTAAAATGACAACCCTGCCTGCGCAGTTATACTTACTTTCTCAACTTTCCATGTTTATTGCATAACATCTTTTTACATAGGGTGGTGATAACATTCCTAAAATATCCCTGGTGGTCTAGAGTGGCTTAGCGGTTAATAACTATCTGTTGTGGTCTAGGGCAATGAAAGAATTACTCTTGATATCTAATTTTCATGATGGTCATGAGTTAATATCCCTCGAGACCTAAAGGTGTATAGTGATTAGTAACACTTCATATTACATAATTATCTTCGTAATTTCTCCTGAACTGGTCAAATGTGGGTCTCCTATGGTATATGGATCATATACACTGTGAATTAAAGGGATTTTTCATCTGATAGGTGTAGGTCCCACTTCTTAGACCTGCATCTATTTTGAGATTGACAACCAACTCTGGCTTGTGGCTCCCAAAGGTGATCAGGATGTTATGAGAGTTATTGAAAAAGCCTAGCACCATTAAAGGGGTACTCTAGCATTTAGCACCTACCCCATCTCCACAGGTTGGGGATATGTGCCTGATCACAGGGGATGGGGGCTCTATCCTCTAGGACTTTTCGTAGTTGCCACAATGGGACCCCAAATCTCCTTGCTGCATGGACCGCAGGGTTGGCATGCACTCCATGCATTCTCTATAGGAGCAATGGAGATACACAAGTGCTGTACTGAAGTATCTCTGATAAATCCAGAGCATGTATAGAATGCATGCTGACCCCGGACTCCATGCAGTAGGGGGATATGAGGCCCATTCTGGAGGGGGGTTGCGGAGGGTCAAGAAGGCCCCTAATTTCAAGATAGCTGAAGGTCCCAGAGGTGGCACCTGCATCTATTAGACATTTATGGCATGTCCTATGTCCAAATAATCCTTTTAACCAGTCATGATGAGACACAAGTGTCAACTGCCCACAAGTTCACGACCTAGGTATAGATTTTTAACTAATGCGATGCTCCACCAATATATTGATTGCTGACAACTAGGCATGTATTATAAACCACGCTACAAGCAAGAGTTTTATCTGAATATATTGAGTGAAGAAGAATGATGTTTTATCTTGAGTGTTGGATCAAGTCGTCTTTCTGAACCATGTCTATATTTCCAGCTGTTGATCTGCACTCGCCCACGCCCCGGACACGCATGTTATATCACACATATGGAATCAGAACGCGTACAGAGTCTTCAGAACATTGCCGAAAATGTGCTGAGCAAGGTAAAGTACTATCTGACAGAAATCAGATAACGCCATTCCTAAGGGGACATGACTCAGTCACCACTACAATTCCCACTTCTTTCATGTCTAGAATTGCTTACAATTTTAATATAAATTTTGAGCTAAAAATTAAATGTAATTTTTTTTTTCAAGAATCCTGCCATTGCTGTCATGCTGCTAGATCCACAAGTCATTGGGCAGGTCCCCAGTGGCTTCCCCATACCTCAACAGCCTTGATTGATAGATCTGTCCCTGATTGGAGATCTAACAATCAAGAGAGCAAGAGATCTATTAATCAAAACCTGGCAGAGCGGCAGAAGCTGCTAGGGACCGCCTTAATGACCTGCTGTTCAGGCAGCATGAAAACGATTACAGGTACCTCTTAGTGAACCGTTTAAAGGGGTACTCCGCCCCTAGACAAAGAATAGATGTCTGATCGCGGGGGGCCCGCCGCTGGGGACCCCAGTGATCTTGGCTGCGGCACCACAGACATCTAGTGCACGGCGCAAACTTTGCTCCGTGCTGGATGACTGGCGATGCAAGGCGGAGACTCGTGACGTTATGGCGATGCCCCCTCAATGCAAGTCCATGGGAGGGGGCGTGATGGCCCTCACGCCCCCTCCCATAGACTTGCATTAAGGGGGCGTGCCCGTGATGTCACGAGCGGGCGTTCCTGTGACGTCACGAGCCTCTGGCGCTGAATTCGACGCTCTAAACGAATGCCGGGTGCAGCACAGAGATCGCGGGGGTCCCTTCTTTGGATAGGGGATAAGATGTCTAGGGGCGGAGTACCCCTTTAAATGCCTGTTAAAATAATCACAGTCCATTAGAGGAGTGATTTCCATTGCTAGTTCCAAGAGTGCATGTTGGCGTTCTTATTACAGGTGTGAAATATTCCAAGAATATTTGCCAGGGGATAAAAATACAGGGGAAGACCCCCATACACAGTATATGGTCTGGTGGTCCCACCTAAATCGGCAGGTGTGGCCAATATTAATCTACTATGTATGGCCAGGTTATTGTCAATTATTTCATTCTAAAATAAATATTATTTTTGCATCACACTTTATATATTTTTTTTACTTAGGTGAGCTCTGAGGCTGTCAAACTAAATGATCCCCTTAAGTTGGTGAGTGATCCTTCCATCTTGGGCACTACCATCCGAGTGCTGTGCGGAGACCTGCCAGTCTACTGGACCTAATAGAACTTTCAACATCTTGTGACCATCCATGTCCCTCACACACTTCTACCTGCCATGTCTAGACTCGCCACGTAAACTAGAATTCTGTACAAATGTTCATTCAATTTCTGCGTATGTCTACACACTTACTGCCACCTCCCTCTCAGGTGAAGTCTATAGATTATATATTGATACTATACTTATGTATATTTTTACCACTACCCATCAATAATGAAGTTTGAGATGGTGTAACCCATAGCAGCCAATACAACGGTTGGTTGCACTGGTATATGGCCCATCTAATAAGCCCTATAGTGTATACACCAAGGATCCCTGCATGTGCCTACTTTCTTCTATTTGAAGCTCCATTCCTGGATGCCATATACAAACCTGTCCGTGTTATGTGCCTTTTCTCATGTCTGAAATTTATTGTAGAAAATAACAGTCAAATCAAATGTTTGCAAAAATAAAAATTTCCGCATTCGACCAAGACTGAGATCTACTGACTTGGTTCATCCAGATGCAAATCTGTATGTGTGCTGTTATGTGTGCACTTGAAGGGGTACTCTGGGGAAATAAACCCATAGCCCATCCTTTCCCTCTCATCAACCTATTTAATTGTCTAAATATCATTCATTAGCTATATAGAGCAGTTTCCCCCCTTTGGTTGTCATTTACATGCATGAAGTGAGGGAATGACATCATCCAGCCATCCACTCTGTCTCTGTCCAAATCCCTCTCTGAAGGCAACCCTGGTTTCTGCCCTGCACTGATGAGTCATGCTCTCCGAGAACTGGGATGTGTGTGGCCTCAGCCAATCAGGCACTGAAACTCTCTCTGCTGCTCAGTTCAGGAGGGTGGTGGCTGCACTCAGAGAGGGTGCTGGGTGGCAGAGCAGAGCTGCAATGATTGCTGGTAGATGTAGGCAGGGGAAGGGAAGCATGGCAAAGAATATCAAACAGCCAGAGAAGACCACAGAGACCACATGAGCCATGTATATCAGGCAGGATGGTTTACAGGGAATATGTCCAGGACATGTGGTGGCTTTGGAGCTTTATATATATATATATATATATATATATATATATATATATATATATATATATATATATATAAAAATTCCCTGGAGTACCCCTTTAAAGCTGCAAATTTGTTATTTGCCATAACAAAAATCCACAAGAACTAAACATAGATTGGAACTCTTCCTTTTGGAGTAGGTTCTGATTTGACTGACATCCATAGTCATGTTTACGAGTTTTGTTTAATGGGTCGGACATTAACTCACAAGGTTACTACCTCCAATAGGTGGCAGTATAAAGATAGTTTTCCTCATTCTGAAGTAGAGTTAATTTGTATACCTTTTCCCAGGGAGCACTGCCAGACCTGTAAGACTTCCAACGCCAATTGGTGATCTCCACATGGAAAAAAAAAAAACTACCCCCAAGAGTAATAGTCCCCCAATGCTCTCTAAATGTATGCAAACTCTTAGAGGAGTAATTTCGAATGTTAGCTCTCAGATACAAGTGGCCTGTTCTGTGGGTGTTCCTATCATATTATGGGAGCACAAGTTTCCTCTCAATCTCCTATTACTGCCCATACACATTAGATCGAAGTTGGCCAAACCTGATCATTTTGGTGGGATCGGCCAAGCATCCAATGTGTACGGTGGCTTCCTGTCTTTGGTGGCCGATGTTAGAGGAGAGAAGGATTGGGCATGTTGGATTTCAAAATACTCATTCTTTTGTTTTTGGGGAGATACTTCACTGTTAGAGGTGTCTGGCATAAGCTTTATCTCCTTTCCCCATACAAAAAATAAGAGTCGTGTGCATGTGTATGAACTGATTGGCGGACAGTCGACAGCTATTTGAAATATATGGCCAGCTTAAAATGTCACACAGACATGTCAAAAGTATTGATCCATCAGGGTCTGGGTGTTCAGATCCCAACTAAATAGAGGCAATTGATAAAGATCTTGTATAATAAAGTTACTAGGCCAGTTGACAAAGAAACAGAGCAGGCATGACATTGGACTTTGCCCAGTGCAGTCATTTTTGTTGGTGCTCCCTCATGTGGTGCACGGTCATAAAGCATACATGTTGCAATATAGTACTCTATTATCAGCATCATACAGGATGTTGCCTAAATAATAGTGCCATATGTTGGCAAAATAGCACTTACATACAGTTTTTAGTAGTGTACATGTCAAAAGTTTTGACCAGTCGGGGTGTAAGTGTTTAGATCCTGACAGATCCCTAGAACAAATGGGGAGAGGAAAGCGCAGCTAAGAGCTTGTCTATGGGAACAGAAATGTTCCCATAGACTTACATTGGGAGTTACGTGTCACTCCTTTGTTCGTGCACGCTGTGTTACATGTCCTGTTTATGATAATCTAATAAAAAGCAGCGTTCTTATTCCATGGTCATGGTGCAGGATATTCCTCGTGCTTGGTTGTTACATTGGGAGTTAGTCTCAGTCACATGGCATAGAGAGAATATGTTTAGTGCGCACATTTCTCCAGGCTCATTCTAGTGAACGCCCAGATCCAGACCAATCACAACTTTTGACATGTCTCTATGACATGTCAACAGTTTTTTTTTTACAGTGACACTGCCCCTTTAGATACCAGTGTTTTACAGTACCTCTACCACACATTTCTGCACCAATATTCTATTACAGTGCCCAAGTAGCAGTGCAACACAATGCATAGGTAAATACCACCATACCACCAAATCTCTATACATCAAACAATCTACTAGAAATGCGATAAAATGTCTAAATAATACTGCTATACATATACAAATGTGGTGATCACTTGTTTCAGGTGCCTGGCCATGGGTGGCACCCCCTGCATTACAGATGGCTGATATGCCCCCTGTGCAGCCATACAGGACACACATTTCTAAGGCAATCTCTGTCAGGAAAGGTATGTAGGGCCAACCTGAGCTTGGGCTCCCCCTTCTAGGGGCCCTTTAGAAGCCACCAGTGTGGCTCCCATGGTACACATTTTTATATATTTGTGGTAACTGGGTGCAAAGATGATTATAATGTAGGCTAGATGAGGGTTGTAGTCCTTTATCTGATATGTCACATGGCTGGATGGTGTAGGCCAGTGTTCCCTGTGACCTAATCACAACCTTATATCAAGGAAGCTGTTGGGCTACTGTCCCTTTGACGCTCTTATAGCAGCTTTACTGACAACCTTGAGACGTTTTATAGTACATGTAATGTTTAATGCAGATGTAATATGTTTATAGCTTCTCAGTCCAAAATGACTGAAATCACTGCACAATATGAAGACTTTTCTTTACTCGCCCAACTCTGGTTCGGCAACACGATACCCAAAAGGATGTCTTCAGGGAAATCTTCCTGATGTGGTAGCCAAGCAGCACTAACTCCGACTGTAGGTCGACAAAGAGATTAGTGAGCTGCAGAGAGATCCTTGTTTAGCCTTCTTCTCTCAGGGGTAAATTATATTCTCCTTTTTAGAGGTTTAGAAACTTGTAGCACATTATCTTTACAGCATGAACAGGAACAAGTGCAGGAAGAGGGATTTGACTTCAGACAGAATTGTACTTAGGTAGAAGATAAAGAGGTTGTATTGGGGCTTCTTCTGCAACTATTGGTTAGGAGGATCATGTGACCAAAGCATCAATCTTCTATTAAATGTAATGTACAAATATTACCCTATTTCACATTTAATAACTCAGTGTATAATTCACATTAATAAACTTGCAATAACTCTTCAGTACCTTAAAGGCATTTATGAATCTTCCTTTGATACCCAGCCATTGGACAACGTTCCTACGATAGTAGCTGGACCATTGGTAGTGGGACACTACAAGTTTATTTGGGCACAGTTTTTTAGCATTGCATTATCTATTCCTTTGTGCTGTTTTCTATTGTTTGTTTCATTGCCCATGGATATGACACGAGACTGATCACTGACTTACAAGCCCCTGAAGATAACCAGGCCTGTCAAATACTCAGGAGTTCTATGAGGACATGTGCAAGCCAAGAAGATGAAGTCACCAGAAGGTGGATGCTTCAAGCTAATGTTAAAACATTTCAAACTATTCTCTGTCCACCTTGTAAGGACTTAACACTTTATTTAATCAATATTAAATGGATCTTGACACAATGGCCCTCATTTACTATTGCAAACCCGACATGTTTTGTCGGGTTGTGCGCCAAATTGTGGTGCATTGCGCCAGTAATTCTGTCTGTGCCAAAATTGAGAAAAATACACTAACTCTAAATTTTACTGAGAAAACCCGTGGTCATCCGGAAAAGGGGCATGGTCACCAAAAAGGGGCATGTTCCTGGCATTTTCACAAAAACCTAACATATTTACTAAGGTTTCCACAGAAAATGTAGTGGATCTGAGCTGAGGAAAACTCTACAGATCAGAGCATGTGTAAAGAAAGCAAAATGCAGGGAAAAGTGCAAAATGTAGGGAAACTTAGTAAATACTGTGTGAAAAAAATAGTAGGGAATTAAAACCCACAAAGAAACCTACACAACACTCTTAGTAAATCAGGGCCAATGTGTAGTATTCAGTTCCAAGCTGTAGGGGGTGATATTACTTCTTTGCCGCGTAGTCTTGCAATGTAAAATTTATACTATGGAAATATGTAAGGCTTTCAAGCCTTTTTATAGGAACTCTCCTCTACTGGAGGTCCTGTATAGATGGGACAGCTCCAGGTTAAATTTCTTGTCCTCACCTGGGGTTTAGTTTCCAGTAGACCTCTTGCACCAAGGCTTGTATACGTTGTTGATGTATACCCCAACCGGAAACTACTACAAAAATTCAGTAAGACGAGAGCCTAAGCTGGAGTCCTTAAAGGGGTACTCCAGGGAACTAAACCCACAGCCCATCCTTTCCCTCTCACCAAGCTATGTATTTGTCTAAATATCATTCATTAGCTATATACCGCAGTTTCCCTGTTTCAGCTGTCACTTACTTGCAGGGAGTGAGAGAAAAACGTCATTCTCTGATCCACTTCATCTTGGTGTAAACCCCTCACTGAGACTAGCCCCCACCTTTCAAGACAACACCACCTGATTTCTGTCTGGTATAGAGCTCTGGCTTCACAGCCCCACCTCCGCTCCCCCTCCTCTCCCTGTGTGAGGAGCTTGCCATCAGAGAAAAGCTCAGTAAAGATTCTAAGGGTATGTTCACAAAACGTTATTCCAGCGGAATTCCGCGAATTACGTGCTGTGAAGATAGACATCAGTGTGAATGGGTTTCTGCGAGACCCGTTCACACTGCGCAATTACAGCAGCAAACAATTCCGCTGCTGAAATTGTTCCGCGCCAAGAAAGAACATGTTCATTCTTTGCGCGGAAGTCCGTGAACACTGCATAGCCGTCAATGGTGATGGCGCAGTGCCGCGCGGTCCTACCGCCGAAGTATTGCGGCGGCGGCGGCCAGAATGGAATCTCTGCTCGCGGAATTCTGCGAGTGGAGATTCCGTTCATATTCCGTAGTGTGAATATACCCTTAGTCTCCTCAGCACATAAGGCTGCTCTTTTCCGGGTTAAATCTAATCACTGACTGCTGCCATTCTGAGCATAGCATGATTTATTGCTGGAGATAGTCTGAAAGAAAAGACCTGTACAGTGTGTTTACAGCATGCACACAGATAGTGAAAGCAATTGGCTGGCAGACATTACACAGAGCTGCACTGACTTCTGGGAGTTGTAGTCTGTGCTGCAAACAAGGAAAATGAATATTTAGGAGGCCAAAGGAGCTGCCAAAACCACATGGATAACTACAGGGAACACAGAACAGGTATTGTGGTGGCTTTGGGGCATTTTTATTTTTCTTAACTTCCCCGGATCACCCCCTTTAATCCTTCCAGTACTTATCAGATGCTGTATGTTCCAGAGGAAGTTGTGTAGTTCTTTTCAGTCTGACCACAGTGCTCTCTGCTGACACCTCTGTTCCTGTCAGGAACTGTCCGCAGCAGGAGCAAATCCCCATAGCAAACCTCTCCTGCTCTTGACAGTTCCTGACATGGACAGAGGTGTCAGCAGAGAGCACTGTGGTCAGACTGGAAAAAACTACACCACTTACTCTGGAGCGTAGAGCAGATGATAAGTATTGGAAGGATTAAGATTTTTAAGTAATTAAAAAAAAAAAAAATCTATATAACTTTCTGGCACCAGATTATTTGAAAACGTTTCCTCCGGAGTACCCCTTAAAAAGTGTGTACCTCTAGTTGCAACTCTTCAACTCCCAGCACAGTAATGTATAGTGTTGCCTATATGACAAGAATGCCAAAGCAAGGTGCCACAAGTCTTTATGTAATATGTATTCTATATAGCTACGAGAATGAAGGAATATTTCTTCTATATTATGTATTTGTTACAGCAGATGGTCCTGAAGGAATGACTGTTCAGCATAACATAGGCCTTTTAATTGATTTTTTTCTAATTTTTGCACAAAAAACCTTTCCGCTATGTTTTTCTTGAACATGTGTTATACAAGTCATTAGAATGTATGATAAAAATAGGAGGGCGACAAGCCTTTCAGAAACAAAACACATGGCTAATGCACACAATGGAACAATCTAGTTTCCATGACAGCAGAAAAAAAGTTGATTTAGCTAAGAAAAAAAAATGCAAAAAAAAATATGTATATAAAGTGTTACTCTAAGATATTGAAGGGATTTTGTCATGTGCTTAACACAGGTAATAATATAACCCCAATAATATAACCCCAAGGTGCCTTCAGCTGTTGCAAAACTACAACTCCCAGCATGCCCGGACAGCCAAAGGCTGTCCGAGCATGCTGGGAGTTGTAGTTTTGCAACAGCTGGGGGCACCTTGGTTGGGAAACACTGTACTATAGTATATTTTAATTGTTGTCAATTTAGACCACCATAGTTGTAGTCACAACTGTATTCATGTATTCACCATAGTTGTAGTCACAAGGTTGGCATGATTAAGACTTAGCGTTAAGTCGAAACGCGTCGGTGCGTTTGGTGTCGTTTTCTTTTTCTATGCTTTTATTTTTGCTCATGCTCTGGATTTTAATATGAAGAAATAAACTTGGATTTTTTACCCAGCCTTGGGAGCCGGAACTTCCTTTTCTCCTTCCTAGTCACAAGTAAACCCTTATTTTAATTTGTAATTTTATAGAATCGAAACTATGGTATGTTAATATGATGCAGATTTGCTGCTGATTTTCTGCAGCGGATCCTAAGCTGATCTGCAATAAAAAACAAAAAGACTGGTGTTTATAAAAAAAAGGACAAAAAACTAAAAGGAGGGGGCCTTTTTTTGCAGATTACAAAATGCATATGTGGTGACGGGGTGGTGCTGGTGATAGTGTAGGGTCTATTGGTGTTAACCCTTAAATGTCGTGACGCCAGGGTGTGGTTTCCTCAATGTAATGGTCCTACCGCCAACCGTCCCACAAACGGCAGGGAGAAATAACGGAATGTCCACAGCAGATTTTATGAAGTAAACTTGAAATAACTTTACTGTATATTTTATGCAATGGCATGGAACATAACAGTCTTTTGAGAGAGAGAACCGTGGTACAGGTTCCTCACAGGTTTGCTGAGACTCCGGGATCAATGAGCTTTGTTTGTTAGCCACTCTGCTACTATTTTTAGGAGATTTGAGTTTCTAGTAGTCACACAGGATTCAGTGATTTGAGCTTTGAATAACCTCTGAATATATTTTTATATATATATATATATATATATATATATATATATATATATATATCTCCGCAGCCACGTTTAGTGGCTGCGGATTCTTAGGCTTTGGGCCTAGCTTGAATTGATGATTTGTGCTGAGATGTGCATCTCTGATAATCTGGAATTAAGGAGAGCATTTAGTGGCAGCAGCCCCTTAGATATTAAGGGGGTGGGACGAAGCTCATTGGTCAGCATAACCTGTCAGTCCTGACCCAGTGAACTCTGGGTATCACATGGTATCAACCCATAGTACAATTTAATGAAAGGCACGTGACCTCTAAGGTCCTATACAGAGGTATTCCTATATAACAAATTAAATATACAAATTATTTATACATTAAATACCATTTATATGAGGCGACTAGGGGTTAGTCCTAAAGGGGAGCCCTATTGTCATGGAGGGGCTCTGGCTGAGGGGACCCCAGACAGAGTACCGGACCAAGTCCTGTTCCGGGACACCACAAACCCCCTTACTTAAAACAAGTCGTCTTCGACGTAGGTCCCCAAAGACAGGGGGAGGAAATGACCATAAGGCCAGACACAGTCCTGGGCATAATTGCCAATGTCCTTGATCAGGCTATAGATAAATAACAACAAGATAGAGTCCTTGTACACAGTGAAATGTCTATAAAAGCTCCAACATTTTATGTAACTAGAATTATATTACCTGAGGCTATTTATGTATTTTATTCAACACATACGTCATCCATGCATAATCTTATGACATTAGATTTGTTGTTGTTTTTTTTTCCTTTTTACTGACAAATATTTTTAGGCTTTTGAACTGAGAGTATGCATAATAACAATGAAGATACTACATACTAGAATAATAATCTCACTTTCTATTTTGTTCTATATCACATTTTTATTATACCACATATTTACTACCTATGTTATACACTTGTTGCAGATTGGGTTGCCTGAGGCTTTCTGCCCAATGCCTTAGCTACTAGGGTCTATAGGTATTACACTCTTACCCCTAGAACTCTGACTAGATAACACTTACATACTGTTACCTTTCTGGATACGTGCATTTTTATTGAGCTACAGGAGCATCTTCTGGCCAGGAAGAGCATCCTGAACACGTAGAGGACAAAAGAAAACACATGTTAGTGCATAAACAGTGGTATGGAACTGAAATATAGCATAGAAATATACTTCCGACATACATACTCTTATGTATGTTGGCAGTGGCTATAAAAATATATTCAGCTGCCCCTCTGGACATTTTATTTTATAGCAGCGATGAATCATATAGCATTAAAAGGGGTACTCCACTGCTCAGCTTTTGGAACATAATGTTCCGAATGCTCAGAGCCGGCGCCGGGAGCTCATGATGTCATAGCCCCACCCCTCATGACGTCACGCCCCACCCCCTCAAGGCAAGTCTAGCACGAGCTCCCGGCGCGGGCTCTAAGCATTCGGAACAGTTTATTCCAAACACTAAGCAGCGGAGTACCCCTTTAAATGCTATGTGATTCAGCGCTGCTATAAAATGTCCAGAGGGGCAGCTGAATATATTTTTATAGCCACTGCCGACATACATACTAAGAGAATAGAAAGCTAAATATGCTGTATAGTTAAAATTCTAATGTGATCACCCGTCTGTTCCCATAGTTTGCCACAAATAGTTTCCATGGCGTACTCACCATGACTCAGGCTCTACAGGGGGTTTTCGAGACCCTCATTTCTCAATGTACATGAATCATCTGCTCACCCATCCGCTTAATGCTCCACAGATGAGAGCAGATGTCTTCTCAATCAACTTCTCACTCACTGGTGTCTAGGTCCTTGTAAGAAGCGTTCACACCCGGGACAAAAGTATCAAACACAATTAGGTATAATAATCTATATCCTGCGAGTGTAGTGATTTAGTTGCAGCTTATTGCAAAGATTGCGGAGCAAACGGGCTCTTACAGAGCGGCTGTCTCCATCATCGTGTTATAGCCATAGTGGTCTCCATGATGTCTAAATGAATCATTTTAGTTAGATAGACGAGGGTGTAACTATAGGGGGGGGGGAAGAAGATGCTGCAGCACCCACCCACAGTGGTCTGAGGGAACCCATAAGGTCTTCACTACAAGAGAAAACCAGTTCTATAAATGAAGAATAATCGCTAGCAGCTCCATAACATTATGCTGTAACTATGTCATCAAGTTATGCAGACACAGATATATATATAGATATATATATATATATATATATATATATATATATATATATATATAGAGAGAGAGAGAGAGAGAGAGAGAGAATTCAATGGGGGACATTTATCAATGTTGGTGTAAGGCAGAATGGATTTTACCAGTTTGCTTGGTGTATTGTTTGCACAGTTGAACAAAAAGGCGCACAGGGCTTGATAAATTTTGTACAAATATAGAAACCAGTGAGCGGCAGAGATTGGTTTAAGCTTTTTGCTCTAGTATAGACACTTTTGTATGTGTCCTATTAGGTGGTGTAGGTTTGCGCAACAAAAAAAATTTTCTAAATTTCATTTGCGCAAATAATAAATACAGCTCCACTGCAAAAAGTGGGGTACAGTGCACCAAACAGTAGACAACTTTGAAAGATGTTCTACCAAAAATTGCGCAAAAAATGCAATTGCGCAAAATTAGCAGTGACATTTAGAACTTTGAAATGGTGCAAACCCAATGATAAATGCCTCCCAATGTGTGTATGTGTGTGAGTGTGTATATGTGTGTATGTGTGTATATGTGTGTGCATATGTGTGTATATGTGTGTATGTGTGTGTGTATATGTATGTGTGTATATGTGTGTGTATGTGTGTATATGTGTTTATGTGTGTATGTATGTATGTGTATATGTGTGTGTGTATGTATGTGTGTGTGTATATGTGTGTATGTGTGTATGTGTGTATGTGTGTATATGTGTATATATGTCTGTGTATGTGTGTGTATGTATGTATGTGTGTATGTGTGTAAATGTGTGTGTATATGTGTGTGTGTGTGTGTGTACATGTGTGTTTGTATGTGTGTATGTATGTGTGTATGCATGTGTGTAAATGTGTGTGTATATATGTGTGTGTGTGTGTGTGTGTGTACATGTGTGTATGTGTGTTTGTATGTGTGTGTGTGTGTGTGTATACGTTCCAGCATCACGTCTGTCACGATGCCGGCTGGCAGGAGGTGGATCCTCTGTGCCAGAGAGGGATTGGCGTGGACCGTGCTAGTGGACCGGTTCTAAGTCACTACTGGTGTTCACCAGAGCCCGCCGCAAAGCGGGATGGTCTTGCTGCGGCGGTAGTGACCAGGTCGTATCCACTAGCAACGGCTCAACCTCTCTGACTGCTGAAGATAGGCGCGGTACAAGGGAGTAGACAGAAGCAAGGTCGGACGTAGCAGAAGGTCGGGGCAGGCAGCAAGGATCGTAGTCAGGGGCAACGGCAGGAGGTCTGGAACACAGGCTAGGAACACACAAGGGAACGCTTTCACTGGCACAATGGCAACAAGATCCGGCGAGGGAGTGCAGGGGAAGTGAGGTATACATAGGGAGTGCACAGGTGAACACACTGATTAGAACCACTGCGCCAATCAGCGGCGCAGTGGCCCTTTAAATCGCAGAGACCCGGCGCGCGCGCGCCCTAGGGAGCGGGGCCGCGCGCGCCGGGACAGGACCGACGGAGAGCGAGTCAGGTACGGGGGCCGGGGTGCGCATCGCGAGCGGGCGCCACCCGCATCGCGAATCGCATCCCGGCTGGAGGCGGTATCGCAGCGCACCCGGTCAGTGGATCTGACCGGGGCGCTGCGGGAGCGAGAGTGTAGCGAGCGCTCCGGGGAGGAGCGGGGACCCGGAGCGCTCGGCGTAACAGTACCCCCCCCCCTTGGGTCTCCCCCTCTTCTTGGAGCCTGAGAACCTGAGGACCAGACTTTTATCTAGGATATTGTCCTCAGGTTCCCAGGATCTCTCTTCAGGACCACAGCCCTCCCAGTCAACCAAAAAGAAGGTTTTTCCTCTGACCTTTTTGGAGGCCAGTATCTCCTTTACAGGAAAGATGTCTGAAGAACCGGAGACAGGAGTGGGAGAGATAAGTTTAGGAGAGAAAAGGTTGATGATGAGTGGTTTAAGAAGAGAAACGTAAAAGGCATTAGGAATACGAAGAGAAGGAGGGAGAAGAAGTTTATAAGAGACAGGATTAATCTGGCACAAAATTTTGAAAGGACCAAGATAGCGTGGTCCCAATTTGTAGCTGGGAACACGGAAGCGGACATATTTAGCGGAGAGCCATACCTTGTCTCCGGGAGAAAAAATGGGGGGAGCTCTTCTTTTCTTATCAGCAAACTTCTTCATGCGTGATGAAGCCTGTAAGAGAGAATTTTGGGTCTCTTTCCATATGGTGGAAAGATCACGAGTTATTTCATCCACAGCGGGCAAACCAGAGGGCAAGGGAGTAGGGAGGGGGGGAAGAGGGTGACGGCCGTACACCACGAAAAATGGGGATTTGGAAGAAGATTCAGAAACTCTGAAGTTATACGAGAATTCGGCCCATGGTAGAAGATCTGCCCAGTCATCCTGGCGGGAGGAAACAAAATGCCGTAAATAATCACCTAGGACCTGGTTAATTCTTTCTACTTGCCCATTGGATTGAGGATGATAAGCAGAAGAAAAGTTTAATTTAATCTTGAGTTGTTTACAGAGAGCCCTGCAGAATTTTGACACGAATTGGACGCCTCTATCCGAGACGATCTGCGTGGGCAACCCGTGAAGACGAAAAATGTGTACAAAAAATTGTTTTGCCAACTGAGGCGCAGAAGGAAGACCAGGAAGAGGGATGAAATGTGCCATCTTGGAGAATCGATCAACGACCACCCAAACAACAGTGTTGCCACGGGATGAGGGTAAGTCTGTAATAAAGTCCATACCAATCAGAGACCAAGGTTGTTCGGGAACAGGCAGAGGATAAAGAAGACCAGCGGGCTTCTGGCGAGGAGTCTTATCCCGGGCACAGACAGTGCAGGCCCGCACAAAATCAACAACATCCGTCTCCAGAGTCGGCCACCAATAGAAACGAGAGATGAGTTGCACGGATTTCTTGATGCCCGCATGGCCTGCGAGATGGGAGGAGTGACCCCATTTGAGGATTCCGAGGCGTTGGCGTGGAGTGACGAAGGTCTTCCCTGGAGGAGTTTGCCTGATGGAGGCTGGAGAAGTGGAGATCAGGCAGTCAGGAGGAATGATGTGTTGCGGAGAGAGCTCTACTTCCGAGGCATCCGAGGAACGAGAGAGAGCATCGGCCCTGATGTTCTTATCGGCAGGCCGAAAGTGAATTTCAAAATTAAATCGGGCAAAGAACAGAGACCACCTGGCCTGGCGAGGATTCAGCCGTTGGGCAGACTGGAGATAGGAGAGATTTTTGTGATCGGTGTAAATAATAACTGGAAATCTTGATCCCTCCAGCAGATGCCTCCATTCCTCAAGTGCTAATTTAATGGCTAGTAGCTCTCGATCCCCGATGGAGTAGTTCCTCTCCGCCGGAGAGAAGGTCCTAGAAAAAAACCACAAGTAACAGCATGCCCGGAAGAATTTTTTTGTAGAAGGACCGCTCCCGCTCCTACTGAGGAGGCATCTACCTCCAATAGGAAGGGTTTAGATGGGTCAGGTCTGGAGAGCACGGGAGCAGAAGAAAAGGCAGACTTGAGCTGTTTAAAGGCGTCTTCCGCTTGAGGAGGCCATGACTTAGGATTGGCATTCTTTTTGGTTAAAGCCACGATAAAAGCCACAATGGTGGAAAAATGTGGAATAAATTGTCTGTAATAATTGGCGAACCCCAAAAAACGTTGGATAGCACGGAGTCCGGAGGGGCGTGGCCAATCTAAGACGGCAGAGAGTTTGTCTGGATCCATTTGTAGTCCCTGGCCAGAGACCAAGTATCCTAGGAAAGGAAGAGATTGACATTCAAACAGACATTTCTCCATCTTGGCATAAAGTTGATTGTCACGAAGTCTCTGAAGAACCATGCGGACATGCTGGCGGTGTTCTTCTAGGTTGGCAGAAAAAAATCAGGATATCGTCCAGATACACAACAACACAGGAATATAAGAGATCACGAAAAATTTCATTAACAAAGTCTTGGAAGACGGCAGGGGCGTTGCACAGGCCAAAGGGCATGACCAGATACTCAAAGTGTCCATCTCTAGTGTTAAATGCCGTTTTCCATTCATCCCCCTCTCTGATGCGGATGAGATTATAAGCACCTCTTAAGTCCAGTTTGGTAAAGATGTGGGCACCTTGGAGGCGATCAAAGAGTTCAGAGATAAGAGGTAGAGGGTAGCGGTTCTTTACCGTGATTTTGTTAAGACCGCGGTAGTCAATGCAAGGGCGTAGGGAGCCATCTTTTTTGGACACAAAGAAAAATCCGGCTCCGGCAGGAGAGGAGGATTTGCGGATAAAGCCCTTTTTTAAATTTTCCTGGATGTACTCAGACATAGCAAGAGTCTCTGGGGCGGACAGAGGATAAATTCTGCCCCGGGGTGGAGTAGTGCCCGGGAGGAGGTCAATAGGACAGTCATAAGGCCTGTGAGGAGGAAGAGTCTCAGCTTGTTTTTTGCAAAACACATCAGCAAAGTCCATATAGGCCTTAGGGAGACCGGTTACAGGGGGAACCACAGGATCACGGCAGGGAGTACTGGTAACCGGTTTAAGGCAGTCCTTGAAACAAGAGGTACCCCAACTCTTGATCTCCCCTGTGGACCAATCCAGGGTTGGGGAATGGTGTTGAAGCCAGGGTAGTCCAAGGAGAATTTCGGAAGTGCAATTGGAGAGGACCAAAAACTCAATTCTTTCGTGATGAGGTCCGATGCACATTAGGAGGGGTTCCGTGCGGTAACGCACGGCACAGTCCAATCTTTCATTGTTAACGCAATTGATGTAAAGAGGTCTGGCGAGACTGGTCACTGGGATGTTGAACCTGTTGATGAGAGAGGCCAAAATAAAGTTTCCTGCAGATCCGGAATCCAAGAAGGCCTTAGTGGAGAAGGAGAAGGTAGAGGCAGATATCCGCACAGGCACAGTAAGACGTGGAGAAGCAGAGTTGACATCAAGGACTGTTTCACCTTTGTGCGGAGTCAGCGTACGTCTTTCCAGGCGGGGAGGACGGATAGGACAATCCTTCAGGAAGTGTTCGGTACCGGCACAGTACAGGCAGAGATTCTCCATGCGGCGTCGTGTCCTCTCTTGAGGTGTCAGGCGAGACCGGTCAACTTGCATAGCCTCCACGGCGGGAGGCACAGGAACGGATTGCAGAGGACCAGAGGAGAGAGGAGCCGGGGAGAAAAAACGCCTCGTGCGAACAAAGTCCATATCCTGGCGGAGCTCCTGACGCCTTTCGGAAAAACGCATGTCAATGCGAGTGGCTAGATGAATGAGTTCATGTAGGTTAGCAGGAATTTCTCGTGCGGCCAGAACATCTTTAATGTTGCTGGATAGGCCTTTTTTAAAGGTCGCGCAGAGGGCCTCATTATTCCAGGAAAGTTCTGAAGCAAGAGTACGGAATTGCACGGCGTACTCGCCAACGGAAGAATTACCCTGGACCAGGTTCAGCAGGGCAGTCTCAGCAGAAGAGGCTCGGGCAGGTTCCTCAAAGACACTTCGAATTTCCGAGAAGAAGGAGTGTACAGAGGCAGTGACGGGGTCATTGCGGTCCCAGAGCAGTGTGGCCCATGACAGAGCTTTTCCAGACAGAAGGCTGACTACGAAAGCCACCTTAGACCTTTCAGTAGGAAACTGGTCCGACATCATCTCCAAGTGCAGGGAACATTGTGAAAGAAAGCCACGGCAAAACTTAGAGTCCCCATCAAATTTATCCGGCAAGGATAGTCGTAGGCCTGAGGCGGCCACTCGCTGCGGAGGAGGTGCAGGAGCTGGCGGAGGAGATGATTGCTGAAGCTGAGGTAGTAGCTGCTGTAGCATCACGGTCAGTTGAGACAGCTGGTGGCCTTGTTGCGCTATCTGTTGTGACTGCTGGGCGACCACCGTGGTGAGGTCGGCGACAACTGGCAGAGGAACTTCAGCGGGATCCATGGCCGGATCTACTGTCACGATGCCGGCTGGCAGGAGGTGGATCCTCTGTGCCAGAGAGGGATTGGCGTGGACCGTGCTAGTGGACCGGTTCTAAGTCACTACTGGTGTTCACCAGAGCCCGCCGCAAAGCGGGATGGACTTGCTGCGGCGGTAGTGACCAGGTCGTATCCACTAGCAACGGCTCAACCTCTCTGACTGCTGAAGATAGGCGCGGTACAAGGGAGTAGACAGAAGCAAGGTCGGACGTAGCAGAAGGTCGGGGCAGGCAGCAAGTATCGTAGTCAGGGGCAACGGCAGGAGGTCTGGAACACAGGCTAGGAACACACAAGGGAACGCTTTCACTGGCACAATGGCAACAAGATCCGGCGAGGGAGTGCAGGGGAAGTGAAGTATACATAGGGAGTGCACAGGTGAACACACTGATTAGAACCACTGCGCCAATCAGCGGCGCAGTGGCCCTTTAAATCGCAGAGACCCGGCGCGCGCGCGCCCTAGGGAGCGGGGCCGCGCGCGCCGGGACAGGACCGACGGAGAGCGAGTCAGGTACGGGGGCCGGGGTGCGCATCGCGAGCGGGCGCCACCCGCATCGCGAATCGCATCCCGGCTGGAGGCGGTATCGCAGCGCACCCGGTCAGTGGATCTGACCGGGGCGCTGCGGGAGCGAGAGTGTAGCGAGCGCTCCGGGGAGGAGCGGGGACCCGGAGCGCTCAGCGTAACAACGTCTAAACGGTTAAAGATATTAACATGAAACTTGGCACACGTTACTTATATGTCAACAACAAACATAGGATAGGTGATTTAACCCTTACTCACCCCCATTTGCGAGAGTCAGGGTTTTTATTTAAAGTCCCATACAAGTCTATGGGAAATATTTTACTGCATAACTTCCAAACAGCTGGAGATATTTCCATAATACTTGGTCACATGTTACTTATACGTCAAATATGAGGTCGGGATATGGAGACGGGATATGGGGACAGGATATAGGGACGGGATATTGGGACGGGATATGAGGATGGGATATAGGGACGGGATATGAGGTTGAGATATGAGGTCGGGATATGAGGTCGGGATATGGGGTCGGGATTTGAGGTTGGCATATGAGGTCGGGATATGGTGACGGGATATGAGGAGGGGATATGGGGTCAGCATTTAAGGATGGGATATGAGGACATATGCTTCCTCCTTTGTTGCTTTTCCTCCATCACAAGGATAAAGTAGGAAAAACCAGGCAGTGCCGTGTACCCAGCTAGTATTTGATAAGGTTGGAAAAAAGACACAGTTCTATCAAGTCTAACCTATAATCCTACAGTGATAATCCAGTGATTACACTTACATTAAAGGGGTACTCCGCCCGTAGACATCTTATCCCCATACGAAGGATAGGGGATAAGATGTCTGATCACGGGGGTCCCGCTGCTGGGGACTCCCGCGATCTCGGCTGCGTCACCCCAGACATCCTGTGCACGGAGTGAACTTCGCTCCCTTCTGGATGACTGGTGATGTGGGATGGAGGCTCGTGACGTAATGGTCACAACCCGCTGGTGCCGTCACAGCCATACCCCCTCAATTCCAAGGCGTTTGTTACCAGGCCTTGGCCCCCTGGGATCCTGGGCCCCTTATTGTTGTAATACCTGCACCCCCCTTATGGCAGCCCTAGAAGCAGATGCCAACTGCCTCATAGTAGGGCCAAGAGTTCCTTCCCAACTCTGGATAAACATTCTATCTCCAAAAATTAGTAACCATGACTAGTGATAGTATCTTCCAAGGAGGTCATCCCTGCCCCTCTTAAACTTGTTTATTATTCAACCATGATGTGGCAGGGAGCTCCATAATCTCACTGCTTTCACGGTAAAGAATCCCTACCTATGAAGATCACAAAACCTTCTTTGCTCTAGACATATGGGATGCCCCCTTTTTCATGGTTATAGTCCTTAAAGTAAAAAAAAATCACAAACAATTATCAGATACAATAATATTCATTGAGTTTTCTAGCCAAATTTTTAACTATATCTTCTAAAGGTTCTATAGGTTCTTGACAAAAGATGAGCTTTGTTCCAGGCTGTGATAGATCGTATAAGACCATGTGCTTCCACTACTGGCCACTTGGTGTCCCCCTCTGCGCAATTTCCTATCATCTAAGCCAGCGGTCTTCAAACTGTGGCCCTCCAGATGTTGCAAAACTACAACTCCCAGCTTGCCCGGACAGCCAACGGCTGTCCGGGCGTGCTGGGAATTGTAGTTTTGCAACATCTGGAGGGCCACAGTTTGAAGACCACTGATCTAAGCCTTTTCTATCAGTCTGGATGCAGAGTGGATAATGTCACATCATGACATGTTACCCGGTTAATGATAAACAGATTTGGTGAGATAGGATCTTCCAGGTAGTTGTCCTGATTCTAAATTCAATATATGAAGATGCATTAAGGTCGAGGCTATCCCTTTAATGTAGACTTGTACAGCAGTTTGTAGAGCAATCTCATGTAACCTTCCTGTATATTCCTATTTTAGTCTTTTTATATATACCGTCATGGAAGTCCGGTATGAATTGAAATCTCAATATATTTTACACGGACTCTGGCTGTGACAGCAGCTGTTATGCGGCTTTTGCCCTACAGAAGTCCTGTGTGTACCCCAGCCTAGGGGTGTTCTCCTGGAATACGTACATACAGCTCAAATAACAGAGGGAGACAACCTAGAGTTTCCAAATATGCTCAGCTTTACAATTTGTTCTTAGGCTTAGATCTTAACCCCTTAAGGACCGGGGGGGTTTTCCGTTTTTGCATTTTCTTTTTTTTCTCCTTGCCTTTAAAAAATCATAACTCTTTCAATTTTGCACCAAAAAATCCATATGATGGCTTATTTTTTTGCACCACCAATTCTACTTTGTAATGACGTCAGTCATGTTACCCAAAAATCGACGGCGAAACGGAAAAAAAAATCATTGTGAGACAAAATTTTAAAAAACCCGCTGTTTTGTAACTTTTTGGGGATTCCGTTTCTACGCAGTACATTTTGCCGTAATAATGACAACTTATCTTTATTCTGTAGGTCCATACGGTTAAAATGATATCCTACTTATATAGGTTTGATTTTGTCGTACTTCTGGAAAAAATCATAACTACATGCAGAAAAATGAATACGTTTAAAATTGTCATCTTCTGACCCCTATAACTTATTTATTTTTCCGTGTATGGGGCGGTATGAGGACTCATTATTTGTGTCATGATCTGAAGTTTTTAGCGGTACCATTTTTGCATTGATAGGACTTATTGATCGCTTTTTATTCATTTTTTCTTGATATAAAAAGTGACCAACAATGCACTATTTTGGACTTTGGAATTTTTTTGCGCGCACGCCATTGACCATGCGGTTTAAGTAACAATATATTTTTATAATTTGGACATTTCCAAATGACGTATGCGTACGTCATCGCTTTTTATTAATTTTTTCATGATATAAAAAGTGACCAAAAATGCACTATTTTGGACTTTGGGAAAAGGGGGGTGATTCAAACTTTTAATAGGGGAGGTGTTAAATGATCTTTATTCACTTCCCCCCCCCCCTTTTTTTTTGCAGTGTTATAGCTCCCATAGGGACCTTTAACACTGCACACACTGATCTTTTACATTGATCAATGGTTTCTCATAGGAAACCAGTGATCGATGATTCTGCCGCTTGACTGCTCATGCCTGGATCTCAGGCACTGAGCAGTCATTCGGCGATCGGACAGCGAGGAGGCAGGTAGGGACCCTCCAGCTGTCTTGTAAGCTGTTCGGGATGCCGCGATTTCGCCGTGGCTATCCCGATCAGCTCCCTGAGCTAACCGGCATGCTTTCACTTTCACTTTAGACGCGACGTTCAACTTTGAATACCGCGTCTAAAGGGTTAAAAGCGCGTGGCACCGCAATCAATGCCGCGCGCTATTAGCCACGGGTCCCGGCCACGCGGTGGCCCCGCGTTATAGATCGGGAGCGGACTCATGACGTAATGTTACGTCATGGGTCCTGAACAGGTTAAGAGGTTAAAGGGGTACACCGGTAGAAAACTTTTTGTTTTATTTTTTTTTATTTTATGAACTGGTACAGAAAGTTAAACAGATTTATAAATTACTTCTATTTAAAAATCTTAATAATTTCAGTACTTATTAGCAGCTGTATGCTGCATAGAAAATTATTTTCTTTTTGAATTTCTTTTGTTGTCTTGTCCACAGTGCTCTCTGCTGACACCTGGCCATGTCAGGAACTGTCCAGAGCAGCATAGCTTTGCAATGGGGATTTTCTTCTGCTCTGGACAGTTCCTGATACGGGCATCAGGTGTCAGCAGAGAGCACTGTCAACAAGACAAAAAAGAAATTCCAAAAGAAAAAAATTTCCTCTATAGCATACAGCTGCAGGGGTAAAGATTTTTTAATAGAAGTAATTTACAAATCTGTTTCACTTTCTGGCACCAGTCGATTTAAAAAACAAAAACAAATGTTTTCCACCGGAGTACCCCTTTAATAACCACAGTTCCTCGGGGTGGGTGGGTTATATCTATGTACATATCCCAGGGCATAGCTATAGAAGGTGCTGAGGCTGTGGACGCAACTTTGTCCTAGAGCACAAGGGGCCCCTAAAAGATCCTCTGCCCTATATAAAAAGGGATAAATTACTCATAATAGTTCAGGGCCCTGTTACAGATTTTCCACAGGGGCACAGAAGCTTTACATTGGCACTGTCAGATTCAAAAACTTTTTATATGTTGTACATCTTGGCAAAACATTAACTTTTCTCATATTCTTCATAAGAGAAATGTTATTTCCTTTTTATAGAAATCATGGCTTATAAAATCATGGCTTTGTCCTGTAAGTGAGGGTGGGCTAGCTGTGCTCTCTCCTGTCTGATAGCACTCCTCTGTGCTCTCTCCTGTCTGATAGGACTGCTCTGTTCTCTCTCCTGTCTGATAGGACTGCTCTGTTCTCTCTCCTGTCTGATAGGACTGCTCTGTTCTCTCTCCTGTCTGATAGCACTCCTCTGTGCTCTCTCCTGTCTGATAGCACTCCTCTGTGCTCTCTCCTGTCTGATAGGACTGCTCTGTTCTCTCTCCAGTCTGATAGGACTGCTCTGTTCTCTCTCCAGTCTGATAGGACTCCTCTGTGCTCTCTCCTGTCTGAAAGGACTCCTCTGTGCTCTCTCCTGTCTGATAGGACTCCTCTGTGCTCTCTCCTGTCTGATAGGACTCCTCTGTGCTCTCTCCTGTCTGATAGTACGCCTCTGTGCTCTCTCCTGTCTGATAGGACTCCTCTGTGCTCTCTCCTGTCTGATAGGACTCCTCTGTGCTCTCTCTTATCAGACAGGAGAGAGCACAGTGGAGTGCTATCAGATAGAAGAAAGCACAGAGGAGTCCTATCAGACAGGAGAGAGCACAGCAGAGTCCTTTCAGACAGGAGAGAGCAAAGTGGAATCATATCAGACAGGAGAGAGCACAGAGGAGTGCTATCAGACAGGAGAGAGCACAGAGGAGTCCTATCAGACAGGAGAGAGCACAGAGGAGTACTATCAGACAGAAAAGAGCACAGAGGAGTACTATCAGACAGAATAGAGTACAGAGGAGTACTATCAGACAGGAGAGAGCACAAAGGAGTCCTATCAGACAGGAGAGAGCAAAGTGGAGTCATATCAGACAGGAGAGAGCACAGAGGAGTGCTATCAGACAGGAGAGAGCACAGAGGAGTCCTATCAGACAGGAGAGAGCACAGAGGAGTACTATCAGACATGAGAGAGTACAGGAGTCCTATCAGACAGGAGAGGGCACAGAGGAGTCCTATCAGACAGGAGAGGGCACAGAGGAGTACTATCAGACAGGAGAGAGCACAGAGGAGTGCTATCAGACAGGAGAGCGCACAGAGGAGTCCTATCAGACAGGAGAGAGAATAGAAGAGTGCTATCAGACAGGAGAGAGCACAGAGGAGTCTCCTCAGACAAGAGAGAGTACAGGGGAGTGCTATTAGACAGGAGTGAGCACAGAGGAGTCCTATCAGACAGGAGAGAGAACAGAGGAGTCCTATCAGACAGGAGAATGCACAGAGGAGTCCTATCAGACAGGAGAGAGCACAGAGGAGTCCTATCAGACAGGAGAGAGCACAGAGGAGTACTATCAGACAGGAGAAAGCACAGAGGAGTCCTATCAGACAGGAGAGAGAACAGTGGAGTGCTATCAGACAGGAGAGAGCACAGAGGAGTACTATCAGACAGGAGAGAGCACAGAGGAGTGCTATCAGACAGGAGAGAGCACAGAGGAGTACTATCAGACAGAAAAGAGCACAGAGGAGTACTATCAGACAGAATAGAGTACAGAGGAGTACTATCAGACAGGAGAGAGCACAAAGGAGTCCTATCAGACAGGAGAGAGCACAGAGGAGTACTATCAGACAGGAGAGAGCACAGAGGAGTGCTATCAGACAGGAGAGAGCACAGAGGAGTACTAGCCCACCCTAACTCACTGGACTTTTTCCATGCCCGTGCTTCAGCTTAGACAAAGCCATGATTTTATAAGCCATGATTTCCATAAAAAGGAAATAACATTTTCTTATAAAGTATATTAGAAAGGTTATTGTTTTGCCAAGATGTACATATAAACATATAAAAAGTTTGTATCTGACAGTGCCATAGCATAGCATTGATCAGTGTTATCACCGTGTGACTACTCCTGCCTGGATCTCAGGCACGGAGCAGTCATTCGGCAATCGGACTCCGAGGAGGCAGGTAAGGGACCCTCCTCGTGCATCCTAGCTGAACGGGACACCGCGGTTTCACCGCTGCCGGGAAGCTTTCACTTTGGACGCGGCAATCAACTTTGATCGCCGTGTCTAAAGAGTTCGTGCCGGACATCTGCCTGAACGGCAATGTCTGGCATTAGCCACGGGTCCTGGCTTCTGATAGCAGCCGGGACCATGCGAGTATGATGCGAGATCAGTTCCTGAGCTTGCTCCATAACCCTGGCGTGCCGCAGCGCCGTTTATAAACTGGGTTATATAACTGGGTTTATATAACTGGGTTAAAAAAGGGCACTGTCAGATTCAAAAACTTTATTTATGTTGTACATCTTGGCAAAACATTAACCTTTCTAATATACTTAATAAAAAATATATCTCCTTTTTATAGAAACCATAGCTTATAAAAAAGAAAGACCACTAGGGGTCCCCATACCATCCAGAACATAGTCCTGTCCGGCTGAAACATCATCTTTGTCCCT
Organism: Hyla sarda; assembly: GCF_029499605.1. Classification (NCBI taxonomy): domain Eukaryota; kingdom Metazoa; phylum Chordata; class Amphibia; order Anura; family Hylidae; genus Hyla; species Hyla sarda. Next base: position 56,524,476 of record NC_079192.1, on the reverse strand, counting down.
ACTGAACAGGAAGTGAGGGCGGGACTAGCACTCCTCTGTGCTCACTCCTGTCCTTTCAGACTGCAGCATGAAAACAGAAAGGAAGGGGTTACAGAGCAGCCTGCAGTGATTGGATGAAGAGGCCCAGCGCAGCACAGCAGACTCAGGGAGGAACTGAATTCATAGTGAGTGAAGGCGGGCTCAGTGAGGACGGGCTCAGTACTAGCAAATCCAATAACATCAGAGCAGGCAATCACCTTGTGGTGTATTCGGGCTCACAGACCATTAGTCAGAGCACCCTATGACTAAGGGTCTGTAAAGGCAAAATGCGTCAGGTGATTGTCCACTCTTGTTTTATTGGATTTGCAAGTAATGAAAAGTGCACCATTTCTATTGTACCCTTGAATGCTGGACATTACATTCATTATAAGGATTAAAGGGGTTTTACAAACAGAGATCCCATTTCTCCACTATAAGAACTGGTGACCCTTTGTGCCCGCTATAGCTGCACCACTGCCAGCTGCTCTCTTAGTGTCAACAGCGAGCGACCTGATGTTTTCTGCTGCCAGCTGACAAAACCGTGGCGAATAAGTCTCTTTATAAAGTAAACTTTCCATATATGCAGATGAGACTGAGCTGTGTAACGTAACAGACACACAGGATGTTCTATTGCAGAGGAAAAGTTGGACGCTCGGGCAGCACAGCCACAAATAAACGTAAGGTTATGTAAGGTTAAAACGAGTGAATGTGTTTCTACGGTATGCCTTAAATGATATAACACCGGGCATAATGGGCATAGCATAGGGTCTGGGTAAGTGGAATGCAAAATGAATTTTAGCACTCAGTGCCAGGCAGCTGCTGCCAAGGCAAACAAGGGCCTAGATTGACAAGATGAGAACACAGTTTTACCTCTATACTACTCAGACCGCACATTGTATACCTAAAGCAGTGTTTCACAATCAGGGTGCCTCCAGCTGTTGCAAAACTACAACTCCAAGCATGGCCGGACAGCCGAAGGCTGTCCGGCCATGCTGGGAGTTGTAGTTTTGCCACAGCTGGAGGCACCCTGGTTGGGAACCACTGGCAATCAAAGTCAATCCTGCAGCAATACGTAAAATAATATACAACGAGTTAAGCTGAATGACAACTTCGCCGCGCTAATAGCTAAAGACATTAATAGCAAAAGCGGGTTAAAGCAGTGATTCACAGAAAGCCCTGGATAAAAGAGGTTAATAATACTTTGCCCTTAAGATATCAGCGTCTGAATCCGAGCAATGTATAGTGAGATCTACTGTGGCCCCTAGGGTGTATTCACAGGCCCGGATTACCATCACATGTTCAGTCCTGTCAGGGCCCCGGAGAAGTGTGAACCGTACGTACAATAGGGGCAACACCCAGTACATAAAGAAACCATTACAAAATCCATTTACAAGATGTAATTATCATCCATTATTACGAGACGGTTGTAATAGCGGTCGCAGAGTTCAAGGCTGGGTTCACACATTGCAGCAAAAAAAACTTCACATGATTTCACCTGATCGAATTGTTGCGGTTTTTAAGGCAAATAAAGGCGAAGCGCATAAAAACCATCTATGGGTATGTACACACATTGGAAATGATTTGGGGAAAAGAGATACTGCAGCAGCGGAGTCCCGATGGTATCAATGGGATTCTGCTGCGCTGTTCACATGGCAGAATTTCCACGCCAGATGTTTCTAGCACGGAAATTAAAATTCCAGCGCCCGCCGAAAGAATGGACATGTCTATTCTTTCTGCGTAGTCCACACGGAAATGCATTGCCGTCTATTAGATGGCAGTCGTAGCGGCGGCATGGTCTGCCGGCACTCCACTGTTGAGGGACAGCGTCGAAACGCGTCAAAACATAGCTGTAACAGATTCATGTTGTTACTATCTTTTTATATGGTCTTATAAAGGAAGATTCACTTTTAAAGGGGTACTCCAGGGATGCATATATACACACTGCTCAAAAAAAATAAAGGGAACAGTTAAACAACACAATGTAACTCCAAGTCAATGACACTTCTGTGAAATCACACTGTCCACTCAGGAAGAACACTGATTGACAATCAATTTCACATGTTGTTGTGCAAATGGAACAGACAACAGGTGGAAATTATAGGCAATTAGCAAGACTCCCCAATAAAGGAGTGGTTCTGCTGGTGATGACCACAGACCACTTCTCAGTTTCTATGCTTCCTGGCTGGTGTTTTGGTCACTTTTGAATGCTGGCGGTGCTTTCACTCTAGTGGTATCATGAGACGGAGTCTTCAACCCACACAAGTGGCTCAGGTAGTGCAGCTCATCCAGGATGGCACATAAATGCGAGCTGTGGCAAGAAGGTTTGCTGTGTCTGTCAGTGTAGTGTCCAGAGTATGGAGGAGCTACCAGGAGACAGGCCAGTACATCAGGAGATGTGGAGGAGGCCGCAGGAGGGCAACAACCCAGCAGCAGGACCACTACCTTCGCCTTTGTGCAAGGAGGAGCACTGCCAGAGCCTTGCAAAATGACCTCCAGCAGGCCACAAATTTGCATGTGTCCACTCAAATGGTCAGAAACAGACTCCATGAGGGTGGTATGTGGGCACGACGTCCACAGGTGGGGGTTATGCCCAACACCATGCAGGACGTTTGGCATTTGCCAGAGAACACCAAGATTGGCAAATTCACCACTGGCACCCTGTGCTCTTCACAGATGAAAGCAGGTTCACATTGTGCCCATGTGACAGATGAGTCTGGAGACGCTGTGGAGAACGTTCTTCTGCCTGCAACATTCTCCAGCATGACTGGTTTGGCGGTTGGTCAGTAATGGTGTGGGGTGGCATTTCTTTGGGAGGCTGCACAGCCCTCCAGAGGTAGCCTGACAGCTAATAGGTACCGAGATGAGATCCTCAGACCCCTTGTGAGACCATATGCTGGTGCGGTTGGCCCTGGGTTCCTCCTAATGCAAGACAATGCTAGACCTCATGTGGCTGGAAGGTGTCAGCAATTCCTGCAAGAGGAAGGCATTAATGCTATGGACTGGCGCGCCCGTTCCCCAGACCTGAATCCAATTGAGCACATCTGGGACATCATGTCTCGCTCCATCCACCAACGCCACATTGCACCACAGACTGTCCAGGAGTAGGAGGACATCCCCCAGGAGATCATCCGCCACCTCATAAGGAGTATGCCCAGGGGTTGTAGGGAGGTCATACGGGCACGTGGAGGCCACACACACTACTGAGCCTCATTGTGATTTGCTTTAAGGACATTACATATAGTTGGATCAGCCTGTAGTGTGGTTTTCCACTTTAATTTTGAGTGTGACTCCATATCCAGACCTCCATGGGTTGATAAATTTGATTTTCATTGATAAGTTTTATGTGATTTTGTTGTCAGCACATTCAACTATGTAAAGACGAAAGTATTTCATACAATTAGTTCATTCTTTCAGATCTAGAATGTGTTATCTTAGTGTTCCCTTTATTTTTTTAAGCAGTGTATAAAAAAAAAAAAAAAAAAAAAAGCTCCAAATCCACCACACTTCCTGGATATGTTCCCTGTAAACCCTCCTGCCTGATATGCATGGCTCCTGTAGTATCTGTTCTCTTTTCTGGCTGCTTGATATTCTTTGCCATCCTTCCCTCCACTTGCCTATATCCCCCAGCAATCATTGTAGCTCTGCCAACCCCACCCTCCTGCTCTGAGCAGCAGAGAGAGATTCTGTGTCTGATTGGCTGAGGCTGCACACACCTCCCAGTTCTCAGCACTAAAGAGAGCATGACTCATCAGTGCAGAGCAGAAACCACGTGGTCTGTGTCTGTCAGGAGGGTGGGGGCTGCTTCCAGAGAGGGATTAGTACAGAGACAGAGTGGATGGATGGATGATGTAATTCCCTCACTTCATGCATGTAAGTGAAGACCAAAGAGGGAAAACTGCTTTATATAGCTAAAGAATGATATTTAGGCAATTAAATAGGTTGATGAGAGAGAAAGGATGGGCTATGGGTTTAGTTTCATGGGGCACCCCTTTAAGGACATCTATGTGCTGGATCATCTACTTTGTTGTTTGTATGGAATTTAGCGCAGCACTTGTGCAAAAGATCCGTGTACTATGGGAGCCATCTGGATTGGTGGGCTGGAATATTGTTTTTCTATGATCTATAGAAGAATAGGGAATCCTGCACATCAAAATTCTTGCACATTCAAAGTTCATTGGCAACATATATAAATGATATCCATTTGACGAATGGAGACGGGAAATAAAAAATCTAACACGTATTGGCATTATAGTCGAAACGTGTTAGATTTTTTATTTCCTGTTTACATATGTCAAATGGATGGAGTTTTTTATGCATTTACATTAAACTTTGAATGAGCAAGAATTAGTAAAAAAAAAAAAAAATATGGTCAAAAAATGTCATACTCGCTGTATGGCGTTTTTGGGGGCCGAAAAAGCAGCGGCCAGATGTAAGCAGGGTCGGCGTTAGGGCAGGGTAACCCGGGCAGTTGCCACAATTTTACCGCAATTTTGCACAAAATGCAGTAGTGGTAGTGTTAGTATAGCCCTAAAGCTGTCCAGGCTGCAGACAGCCCATAGATAGTACTAATAGACTTACTATGGACCTTCCAGGAACTGCGATGAATCCTATAGGCTAGGATTCCTGATGATGTCATCGCAGGACTTGGAAGATACAAAGTAAGTCTGTGCTGTGTGTGTATGGGCTCAGTGCAATGAATAAAAAAAGAAGGTAATAGGGGAAAGTATAGGGGGTATTAAATATTCAATTACAGCTCATACATTGCTGTAACATTTGTGGAGCCACTGACAATATTGTGGGGGCTGAATTAAGATTTTAACTACTTGAGGACACAGCTAATTCAGATTTTTGCTATAACTTTTATATTTTTCCATCCACAGACCCATATGGTAATTGTTTTTTTTTTTTTTTTTTTTTTTTTGCACCATCTATTGTTCTTTGTAATAACACCTTTCATTCTACCATAAAACTGTACGACACAACCAAAAATATTATTTTGTGGGGAAATTGAAAAGAAATTTGGAGGATTATTTTTCAGGCAGTGCACTTTATGGTAAAACTGACATGTTCTTTTTATTCTATAGGTCCATACGATGTAAATGATCCTCATAATATATGCCTTTCTATTATTGTACTGCTTTTAACCCATTAAGGACACAGAGCGTGCCTTGATCCCGTTCACCGGGTTTAAACCGTTCTCACCAGCAGAGAACGGGTTAAACCCGGTCGGTCCCAGTTGCTATGGGCAGCCAGGACCCACGGCTAATGCCGGGCACCGCCGATCGGGCCGATGCCCAGCAATAACCCTTTAGACCCCCCCAATCAAAGTTGATTGCGGCATCTAAAATGAAAGTAAAAGAATCCCGGCAGCTCCTCGGAGCTGATTAGGACTATCGCGACAAAATTGTGATGCCCTGATTACCTGCCTCTCTGTCGTCCGATCGGCGGGCTAGAGCAGCAGAGCGCCGAGAACACTGATCAATGCTATGCTATGTCATAGCATTGATCTGATCAGTATATCCAATCAGAAGATTGTATGTTGTAGCTCCCTATGGGGGGTAAAAAAATAAAAAGTGTAAAAAAAAAAGTTAACAGTTCATTATCCCCTTCCGTATTAAAAGTTTAAATTGCCCCTTTTTCAATTTTTAAATAAAATAATGTAATAAGGAATAAAAATAATCATATATGGTATCACCGCGTGCATAAATGTCCGAACTATTAAAATATAAGGTTAGCTAAACCGCACGGCCAATGGCATTTTTAGTCACTTCATATACTATAAAAATATTAATAAAAAGCAATCAAAAAGTCCATCAAAACAAAGAAGTTATAAAAAAGTTATAGGGGTCAGAAGATGCCAATTTTAAACATACTAATTTTGGTGCATGTAGTTTATAATTTTTTTAAGTATTAAAATAAAACCCACATAAATTGGGTATCCTTGGAACCATATGGATCTACCGACTAAAGATAAGCTGTAATTTTTACCAAAAAGTGCACTGTGTAGAAAAGGGAGCCCCCAAAATTAAATTTTCACCCCACAAATATTTTTTTGTTTACCGTAGATTATATTACAAAATGTACAAAGTACAATTGGATGCAAAAAAAATGCAAAAAAAAATAAAATAAAATACCTTATATGGGTCTGTAGGTGCAAAATTGAAAGCGTTATGATTTTTAGAAGGGAGGAGGAAAAAAACAAAAATGCAAAAACGAAAATTTAAAAACTCAGACTATTTAACAAAAAAGTTTGTTTAACCCCTTAAGGACCGGGGGGTTTTCCGTTTTTGCATTTTCGTTTTTTGCTCCTTGCCTTTAAAAAATCATAACTCTTTCAAATTTACACCTAAAAATCCATATGATGGCTTATTTTTTGCGCCACCAATTCTACTTTGTAATGACGTCATTCATTTTGCCCAAAAATCTATGGTGAAGCGGGAAAAAAATCATTGTGCGACAAAATTGAAAAAAAAACGCTGTTTTGTAACTTTTGGGGGCTTCCGTTTCTACGTAGTACATTTTTCGGTAAAAATGACACCTGATATGTATTCTGTAGGTCCATACAATTAAAATGATACCCTACTTATATAGGTTTGATTTTGTCGGACTTCTGGAAAAAATCATAACTACATGCAGGAAAATTAATACGTTTAAAATTGTCATCTTCTGACCCCTATAACTTTTTTATTTTTCCGTGTATGGGGCGGTATGAGGGCTAATTTTTTGCGCCGTGATCTTAACGGTACCATTTTTGCATTGATAGGACTTATTGATCACTTTTTATTCATTTTTAAATGATATAAAAAGTGACCAAAAATGCACTATTTTGGACTTTGGAATTTTTTTGCGCGCACGCCATTGACCGAGCGGTTTAATTAATGATATATTTTTATAATTCGGACATTTCCGCATGCGGTGATACCACATATGTTTATTTTTATTTTTATTTACACTGTGTTTTTTTTTTTTTTGGAAAAGGGGGGTGATTCAAAATTTTAATAGGGGAGGAGTTAAATGATCTTTATTCACTTTTTTTTTTCACTTTTTTTTTGCAGTGTTATAGGTCCCATAGGGACCTATAACACTGCACACACTGATCTTCATCATTGATCACTGGTTTCTCATAAGAAACCAGTGATCAACGATTCTGCCGCATGACTGCTCATGCCTGGATCTCAGGCACTGAGCAGTCATTCAGCGATCGGACAGCGAGGAGGCAGGAAGGGGCCCTCCCGCTGTCCTGTCAGCTGTTCGGGATGCCGCGATTAGCCGCGGCTATCCCGAACAGCCCGACTGAGCTAGTCGGGAACTTTCACTTTCACTTTTAGCCGCACGGCTCAGCTCTGAGCGCGCGGCTAAAGGGTTAATAGCGTGCGGCGCCGCGATCGGCGCTGCGCGCTATTAGAGGCGGGTCCCGGCTTCACTATGACGCCGGGCCCGCCGTGATATGACGCGGGGTTACTGTGTAACCCCGCGTTATATCAGAAGAGCAGGACCAAGGACGTACCGGTACGTCCTTGGTCCTTAAGGGGTTAAAATCGCCCTATTCTGAGCCCTATAACTTTCTCATTTTTCCACATACAGGGATGCATTTTTTTTTTTGCGCCGTGATCTGTAGTACAGTAAGGAGCATGAAGGCGGGCATTATTACATAGTAAGGGGCACTAAAGGGGCATTTGTACAGTGTGGGGCGTTACTGTTACTGTGAGAAAATGCCCCCTCCCATAGACTTGCATTGAGGGGGCGGTGCGTGACGTCATGAGGTGGGTGGGGGTATGATGTCACGAGCTGCCGGTGCTGGCTCTAAGCATTCAGAACATTTTGTTCCAAACGCTGAGCAGCGGAGTACTCCTTTAATAGAATACGTAGTATTAGTAACATAGGACATAAATGTTTTTGTAACATGCATAACTGTACAGCAAGAGCAGCGATTGTGGCCGCATCTGTAAGATCCTGGGGATGATAGCCAAGTGGAAGAAGCAGGTCATGAGCTTTGAAAAAGAATGGGCCAAACAGTTTGGCCAATTGTGGGAGCCATTTTTGCTACATATTTATACCCAGACTTTTTGACACATGCAAAGAGTGGATCAGATAAAATCAGGGCATGAAAGTGTGAATGATTTTACAAATGGATAGAAATTCAACACTATATGTAGTGGTAAATACAATGGGGATGGACTAGGAATGTCTTTCTTTTTAGATTTACAAGAATGATCCAATAGTTCAATACAAGTTTTTTTGAAAGCAATAGACCAAGCCTGATCAAGTGACCACTTGGGGAAACCCCGAGCCATCAGTCGGGATTTAATAAGATCTGCCTCTCGTAAAAAGAATCGGTGTGTGTAGTACAATTCCTGCGTGCCCGAATCATCTCGCCCTCAGGCAGGTTCTTAACCCCTTAAGGACCGGAGGTTTTTCCGTTTTTGCATTTTCGTTTTTTGCTCCTTGCCTTTAAAAAATCATAACTCTTTCAAATTTACACCTAAAAATCAATATGATGGCTTATTTTTTGCGCCACCAATTCTACTTTGTAATGACGTCAGTCATTTTGCCCAAAAATCTATGGTGAAGCGGGAAAAAAAATCATTGTGCGACAAAATTTAAAAAAAAACGCTGTTTTGTAACTTTTGGGGGCTTCCGTTTCTACGTAGTACATTTTTCGGTAAAAATGACACCTGATATGTATTCTGTAGGTCCATACGATTAAAATGATACCCTACTTATATAGGTTTGATTTTGTCGGACTTCTGGAAAAAATCATAACTACATGCAGGAAAATTAATACGTTTAAAATTGTCATCTTCTGACCCCTATAACTTTTTTATTTTTCCGTGTATGGGGCGGTATGAGGGCTCATTTTTTGCGCCGTGATCTGAAGTTTTTAACGGTACCATTTTTGCATTGATAGGACTTATTGATCGCTTTTTATTCATTTTTTCATGATATAAAAAGTGACCAAAAATGCACTATTTTGGACTTTGGAATTTTTTTGCGCGCACGCCATTGACCGTGCGGTTTAATTAACGATATATTTTTATAATTCGGACATTTCCGCACGCGGCGATACCATTTATGTTTATTTTTATTTTTATTTACACTGTGTTTTTTCTTTTATGGGAAAAGGGGGGTGATTCAAACTTTTAATAGGGAAGGGGTTAAATGATGTTTATTCACTTTTTTTTTGCACTTTTTTTTTGCAGTGTTATAGGTCCCATAGGGACCTATAACACTGCACACACTGATCTTTTACATTGATCACTGGTTTCTCATAAGAAACCAGTGATCGATGATTCTGCCGCATGACTGCTCATGCCTGGATCTCAGGCACTGAGCAGTCATTCGGCGATCGGACAGCGAGGAGGCAGGTAGGGGCCCTCCCGCTGTCCTGTCAGCTGTTCGGGATGCCGCGATTTCACCGCGGCTATCCCGAACAGCCCACTGAGCTAGCCGGCATGCTTTCGGTTTCACTTTAGACGCGGCGTTCAACTTTGAACGCCGCGTCTAAAGGGTTAATAGCGCGCGGCACAGCGATCAATGCCGCGCGCTATTAGCCACGGGTCCCGGGCCCGGGCCCGACCCGCTATGACGCGGGGCCACGCCGTGGCCCCGCGTTATAGATCGGGAGTGGACACATGACGTTCCAGTACGTCATGTGTCCTTAAGGGGTTAATGACATGCGGTGGGCAGACAGGATTGAATTGACTGACGTGCTTTTGCGAAAAGTAGTGGAAAAGATTCTGATTTCCTTAGTTTCCCCTGTAAGATTTAAAGGGGTATTCCAGGCAAAAACATTTTTTTATATATCAACTGGCTCCGGAAAGTTAAACAGATTTGTAAATGACTTCTATTAAAAAATCTTAATCCTTCCAATAGTTATTAGCTTCTGAAGTTGAGTTGCTGTTTTCTGTCTAACTGCTTTCTGATGACTCACGTCTCGGGAGCTGTCCAGCTCCTATGGGGATATTCTCCCATCATGCACAGCTCCCGTGACGTGACATCATCATTGAGCAGTTAGACAGAAAACTTCAGAAGCTAATAACTATTGGAAGGATTAAGGATTTTTTAATAGAAGTAATTTACAAATCTGTTTAACTTTCCAGAGCCAGTTGATATATAAAAATTTTTTTTTGCCAGAATACCCCTTTAAATCAAGGAAAGAAACAGTGTGGTGTTTAACAGTGAAGCGTAAATTACATGTGTTAAAATTAAGAAAAGTAATGAAATCTGATACGGTCGCCATACCGGGACCCCATATAGCGACCGTACCAGATTAAGCTGTTAACAAAAGGATTATCCGGAGAAAACTAATAATTACATTCCCACCAACACAAAGATATTAGCTAATGAAGAGGAGAATTTGGCCCCCATGGAAGCTCCGGTAATTTGGCCCCCATGGAAGCGCCGGTTGTTTGGGGAAAGTAACAGCCATCAAACATAGAAAAGCTGTGCTCTAACAAAAACCTCACCGCCACACCCAAAGATTCACAGAATTCAGGAGGATAGGAAGAATACACAGATGGAAACCATTTTAGAGCCACTATTGGCAAATCATGGGGTATAACTGAATAAAGTGATGTAACGTCCGCAGACACCCATGAATAGTCTTGGAAAAGATAGAAGAAAAAAACAGGGATATGCGCCCCTAGTGAAGGATGTTTAAAGGTGAGATGAAGACAGGTTAAGTTGTTGCACTCACCGATTTTCGTTGTGCTGAGAGCACAACATCTATGATAGCCTTAGATGAAGTCTCAGGTCTGCAGCCACGGTTTTCCGGAGCAAAGGTGATGTCCCAGCAGTGTGAGTAACAAGAAAAAGCAAAGTTGGGCCGTTGGTGGCGCTGGTCCGGATGTAAAGAAAGCTCTGTAGACACTTCTCAGTGTCTAAAACATGGTTTATTAGCACAGAAAGCAACGCGTTTCTGGTCCGAACTGGACCCTTCGTCTGGCAGTGTGCATGCACACTGCCAGACGAAGGGTCCAGTTCGGACCAGAAACGCGTTGCTTTCTGTGCTAATAAACCATGTTTTAGACACCGAGAAGTGTCTACAGAGCTTTCTTTACATCAGGACCAGCGCCACCAACGGCCCAACTTTGCTTTTTCTTGTTACTATGAATAGTTTTGGGACCATTTAAGCACCTTCAAGTTCCCCAGGAGGTGCTTAGTGTCCTTAATATAAGCAGGATATATTTGGTGTTTTTTTTAATAAAATCTATGTTTTTAGGCACTTTTTGTTAAGGTTTATTTTTGTGGCTGTATATAGCGAGACGTGTATGTCTCATTGGCTATATTTGTTTTTGCTGTTCCCTGCACCTCCCCAGGCATTGAGAGTCCCACCTCACAAATTGAGAAGCACTGCCATATACCATAGTTAGTCATGTCATGAACCTGTTATCACTTTCATGCTGCCTGAACTTGTCAGCCATGATTGAAAGATCTCTTTCTATACCCTATGCCCGTTCACATTATGGATTTTCTGCTCTGAGTTTTTCTGAGCAAAATTTTTAATTGGTCAGGGTCTCAGTGCTGAGATCCCCTCAGATTGCTAGATATAGCCGGGCGAAGCACCGGGCTGTGTGCTTCCTTCCCTGGCTCAGCTCTGAATCTGGCTGATTGCACAATACAGGCTGTATTATAGTATCTGCAGTGAGTGATCTCCCTTCCCCTTCATCCAACCCTACCCCTTCCCTGCCAATCCTTGGTTGAACTTGATGGTAGGGAAGAGATACTGTGTAGGTACCTACACAGGTAAAGGCGGTTATACTGTGCAGGTACCTATACAGGTGGGGCAGTGATGCTGTGCAGGTACCTATTCAGGTAGGGCAGTGATACTGTGCGGTATTGCTATTCTGTACCTGCATAGGAATCTGCACAGTACCCCCTTCTCTACATGTATAGTTAACTGCAAAATATCACTCCTTTACCTATATAGGTAGCTGCAGAATATAACTTCTCCACCTGTAAAGGTATCTACAGAGTACAGGTACAGTGGTGATATTCTGCAGATACTTTTACAGGTGGCGAAGTTATAGTGTGCAGATAACTATACACGTAGAGGAGGGGTACTGTGCAGATTTCTATACAGGTAGAGTAACAATACTGTGCAGGTACCTATACAGCTGGAAAAGTAATACTCAGCAGATTCCTATCAGGTACAGCAGCGATACTATGCAGATACCATTACAGGTAGAGAAGTAATACCCTGCTAATACCATTACAGGTAGAGAAGTAATACCCTGCTAATACCATTACAGGTAGAGAAGTAATACCCTGCTAATACCATTACAGGTAGAGAAGGAATACCCTGCTCATACCATTACAGGTAGAGAAGTAATACCCTGCTAATACCATTACAGGTACAGAAGTAATACCCTGCTAATACCATTACAGGTAGAGAAGTAATACCCTGCTAATACCATTACAGGTAGAGAAGTAATATCCTGCTAAAACCATTACAGGTAGAGAAGTAATACCCTGCTAATACCATTACAGGTAGAGAAGTAATACCCTGATAATACCATTACAGGTAGAGAAGTAATACCCTGCTAATACCATTAGAGGTACAGAAGTAATACCCTGCTAATACCATTACAGGTAGAGAAGTAATACCCTGCTAATACCATTACAGGTAGAGAAGTAATATCCTGCTAAAACCATTACAGGTAGAGAAGTAATACCCTGCTAATACCATTACAGGTAGAGAAGTAATACCCTGCTAATACCATTACAGGTAGAGAAGTAATACCCTGCTAATACCATTACAGGTAGAGAAGTAATACCCTGCTAATACAATTACAGGTAGAGAAGTAATACCCTGCTAATACCATTAAAGGTAGAGAAGTAATACCCTGCTAATACCATTACAGGTAGAGAAGTAATACCCTGCTAATACCATTACAGGTAGAGAAGTAATACCCTGCTAATACCATTACAGGTAGAGAAGTAATACCCTGCTAATACCATTAGAGGTACAGAAGTAATACCCTGCTAATACCATTACAGGTAGAGAAGTAATACCCTGCTAATACCATTACAGGTAGAGAAGTAATACCCTGCTAATACCATTACAGATAGAGAAGTAATACCCTGCTAATACCATTACAGGTAGAGAAGTAATACCCTGCTAATACCATTACAGGTAGAGAAGTAATACCCTGCTAATACCATTACAGGTAGAGAAGTAATACCCTGCTAATACCATTAGAGGTACAGAAGTAATACCCTGCTAATACCATTACAGGTAGAGAAGTAATACCCTGCTAATACCATTACAGGTAGAGAAGTAATATCCTGCTAAAACCATTACAGGTAGAGAAGTAATACCCTGCTAATACCATTACAGGTAGAGAAGTAATACCCTGCTAATACCATTACAGGTAGAGAAGTAATACCCTGCTAATACCATTACAGGTAGAGAAGTAATACCCTGCTAATACCATTACAGGTAGAGAAGTAATATCCTGCTAAAACCATTACAGGTAGAGAAGTAATACCCTGCTAATACCATTACAGGTAGAGAAGTAATACCCTGCTAATACCATTACAGGTAGAGAAGTAATACCCTGCTAATACCATTACAGGTAGAGAAGTAATACCCTGCTAATACCATTACAGGTAGAGAAGTAATACCCTGCTAATACAATTACAGGTAGAGAAGTAATACCCTGCTAATACCATTACAGGTAGAGAAGTAATACCCTGCTAATACCATTAAAGGTAGAGAAGTAATACCCTGCTAATACCATTACAGGTAGAGAAGTAATACCCTGCTAATACCATTACAGGTAGAGAAGTAATACCCTGCTAATACCATTACAGGTAGAGAAGTAATACCCTGCTAATACCATTACAGGTAGAGAAGTAATACCCTGCTAATACAATTACAGGTAGAGAAGTAATACCCTGCTAATACCATTAAAGGTAGAGAAGTAATACCCTGCTAATACCATTACAGGTAGAGAAGTAATACCCTGCTAATACCATTACAGGTAGAGAAGTAATACCCTGCTAATACCATTACAGGTAGAGAAGTAATACCCTGCTAATACCATTAGAGGTACAGAAGTAATACCCTGCTAATACCATTACAGGTAGAGAAGTAATACCCTGCTAATACCATTACAGGTAGAGAAGTAATACCCTGCTAATACCATTACAGATAGAGAAGTAATACCCTGCTAATACCATTACAGGTAGAGAAGTAATACCCTGCTAATACCATTACAGGTAGAGAAGTAATACCCTGCTAATACCATTACAGGAAGAGAAGTAATACCCTGCTAATACCATTACAGGTAGAGAAGTAATACCCTGCTAATACCATTACAGGTAGAGAAGTAATACCCTTCTAAAACCATTACAGGTAGAGAAGTAATACCCTGCTAATACCATTACAGGTAGAGAAGTAATACCCTTCTAATACCATTACAGGTAGAGAAGTAATACCCTGCTAATACCATTACAGGTAGAGAAGTAATACCCTGCTAATACCATTACAGGTAGAGAAGTAATACCCTGCTAATACCATTACAGGTAGAGAAGCAATACCCTGCTAATACCATTACAGGTACAGAAGTAATACCCTGCTAATACCATTACAGGTAGAGAAGTAATATCCTGCTAATACCATTACAGGTAGAGAAGTAATACCCTGCTAATACCATTACAGGAAGAGAAGTAATACCCTGCTAATACCATTACAGGTACAGAAGTAATACCCTGCTAATACCATTACAGGTACAGAAGTAATACCCTGCTAATACCATTACAGGTAGAGAAGTAATACCCTGCTAATACCATTACAGGTAGAGAAGTAATACCCTGCTAATATCATTACATGTAGAGAAGTAATATCCTGCTAAAACCATTACAGGTAGAGAAGTAATACCCTGCTAATACCATTACAGGTAGAGAAGTAATACCCTGCTAATACCATTACAGGTAGAGAAGTAATACCCTGCTAATACCATTACAGGTAGAGAAGTAATACCCTGCTAATACCATTACAGGTAGAGAAGTAATACCCTTCTAATACCATTACAGGTAGAGAAGTAATACCCTGCTAATACCATTACAGGTAGAGAAGTAATACCCTGCTAATACCATTACAGGTAGAGAAGTAATACCCTGCTAATACCATTACAGGTAGAGAAGTAATACCCTGCTAATACCATTACAGGTACAGAAGTAATACCCTGCTAATACCATTAGAGGTACAGAAGTAATACCCTGCTAATACCATTACAGGTAGAGAAGTAATACCCTGCTAATACCATTACAGGTAGAGAAGTAATACCATTACAGGTAGAGAAGTAATACCCTGCTAATACCATTACAGGTAGAGAAGTAATATCCTGCTAATACCATTACAGGTAGAGAAGTAATACCCTGCTAATACCATTACAGGTAGAGAAGTAATACCCTGCTAATACCATTAGAGGTACAGAAGTAATACCCTGCTAATACCATTAGAGGTAGAGAAGTAATACCCTGCTAATACCATTAGAGGTAGAGAAGTAATACCCTGCTAATACCATTAGAGGTAGAGAAGTAATACCCTGCTAATACCATTAGAGGTAGAGAAGTAATACCCTGCTAATACAATTAGAGGTAGAGAAGTAATACCCTGCTAATACCATTACAGGTAGAGAAGTAATACCCTGCTAATACCATTACAGGTAGAGAAGTAATACCCTGCTAATACCATTACAGGTAGAGAAGTAATACCCTGCTAATACCATTACAGGTAGAGAAGTAATACCCTGCTAATACCATTACAGGTAGAGAAGTAATACCCTGCTAATACCATTACAGGTAGAGAAGTAATACCCTGCTAATACCATTACAGGTAGAGAAGTGATACCCTGCTAATACCATTACAGGTAGAGAAGTAATACCCTGCTAATACCATTACAGGTAGAGAAGTGATACCCTGCTAATACCATTACAGGTAGAGAAGTAATACCCTGCTAATACCATTACAGGTAGAGAAGGAATACCCTGCTAATACCATTACAGATAGAGAAGTAATACCCTGCTAATACCATTACAGGTAGAGAAGTAATACCCTGCTAATACCATTACAGGTAGAGAAGTAATAACCTGCTAATACCATTACAGGTAGAGAAGTAATACCCTGCTAATACCATTACAGGTAGAGAAGTAATACCCTGCTAATACCATTACAGGTAGAGAAGTAATACCCTGCTAATACCATTACAGGTAGAGAAGTGATACCCTGCTAAAACCATTACAGGTAGAGAAGTAATACCCTGCTAATACCATTACAGGTAGAGAAGTAATACCCTGCTAATACCATTACAGTTAGAGAAGTAATACCCTGCTAATACCATTACAGGTAGAGAAGTAATATCCTGCTAATACCATTACAGGTAGAGAAGTAATACCCTGCTAATACCATTACAGGTAGAGAAGTAATATCCTGCTAATACCATTAGAGGTAGAGAA
The DNA here is from genome assembly GCF_029499605.1 of Hyla sarda. NCBI lineage: Eukaryota > Metazoa > Chordata > Amphibia > Anura > Hylidae > Hyla > Hyla sarda. The sequence continues at coordinate 56,507,994 of NC_079192.1, read as the reverse complement.
GTAATACCCTGCTAATACCATTAGAGGTAGAGAAGTAATACCCTGCTAATACCATTAGAGGTAGAGAAGTAATACCCTGCTAATACCATTACAGGTAGAGAAGTAATACCCTGCTAATACCATTACAGGTAGAGAAGTAATACCCTGCTAATACCATTACAGGTAGAGAAGTAATACCCTGCTAATACCATTACAGGTAGAGAAGTAATACCCTGCTAATACCATTACAGGTACAGAAGTAATACCCTGCTAATACCATTACAGGTACAGAAGTAATAACCTGCTAATACCATTACAGGTACAGAAGTAATACCCTGCTAATACCATTACAGATACAGAAGTAATACCCTGCTAATACCATTACAGGTACAGAAGTAATAACCTGCTAATACCATTACAGGTAGAGAAGTAATACCCTGCTAAAACCATTACAGGTAGAGAAGTAATACCCTGCTAATACCATTACAGGTACAGAAGTAATAACCTGCTAATACCATTACAGGTACAGAAGTAATAACCTGCTAATACCATTACAGGTAGAGAAGTAATACCCTGCTAATACCATTACAGGTAGAGAAGTAATACCCTGCTAATACCATTACAGGTAGAGAAGTAATACCATTACAGGTAGAGAAGTAATACCCTGCTAATACCATTACAGGTAGAGAAGTAATATCCTGCTAATACCATTACAGGTAGAGAAGTAATACCCTGCTAATACCATTACAGGTAGAGAAGTAATACCCTGCTAATACCATTACAGGTAGAGAAGTAATACCCTGCTAATACAATTACAGGTAGAGAAGTAATACCCTGCTAATACCATTACAGGTAGAGAAGTAATACCCTGCTAATACCATTACAGGTAGAGAAGTAATACCCTGCTAATACCATTACAGGTAGAGAAGTAATACCCTGCTAATACCATTACAGGTAGAGAAGTAATACCCTGCTAATACCATTACAGGTACAGAAGTAATACCCTGCTAATACCATTACAGGTACAGAAGTAATAACCTGCTAATACCATTACAGGTACAGAAGTAATACCCTGCTAATACCATTACAGGTACAGAAGGTACAGAAGTAATACCCTGCTAATACCATTACAGGTACAGAAGTAATAACCTGCTAATACCATTACAGGTAGAGAAGTAATACCCTGCTAATACCATTACAGGTACAGAAGTAATAACCTGCTAATACCATTACAGGTAGAGAAGTAATAACCTGCTAATACCATTACAGGTAGAGAAGTAATACCCTGCTAATACCATTACAGGTAGAGAAGTAATACCCTGCTAATACCATTACAGGTAGAGAAGTAATACCATTACAGGTAGAGAAGTAATACCCTGCTAATACCATTACAGGTAGAGAAGTAATACCCTTCTAATACCATTACAGGTACAGAAGTAATACCCTGCTAATACCATTACAGGTACAGAAGTAATACCCTGCTAATACCATTACAGGTAGAGAAGTAATACCCTGCTAATGCCATTACAGGTAGAGAAGTAATACCCTGCTAATACCATTACAGGTACAGAAGTAATACCCTGCTAATACCATTACAGGTAGAGAAGTAATACCCTGCTAATACCATTACAGGTAGAGAAGTAATACCCTGCTAATACTATTACAGGTAGAGAAGTAATACCCTGCTAATACCATTACAGGTAGAGAAGTAATACCCTGCTAATACCATTACAGGTAGAGAAGTAATACCCTGCTAATACCATTACAGGTAGAGAAGTAATACCCTGCTAATACCATTACAGGTAGAGAAGTTAGATATAACCTGGTGAAGCACATGGATATGCGCTTTATTCTTTGGCTTGGCACTTAGTCAGACTGCCGGACATGGCCTTTATTATATGTCTATGGAACCTGTTTTCTGCAATGTTGGAGAGCCGTAGAGTGCGCTGCCGCACGCTTCCTCAAGCTGCAGTGGGGATCAAAAGTTTGGGCACTCCAGGTAAGAATTTGTATTAATGTGCATAAAGAAGCCAAGGAAAGATGGAAAAATCTCCAAAAGGCATCAAATTACAGATTAGACATTCTTATAATATGTCAACAAAAGTTAGATTTTATTTCCATCATTTACACTTTCAAAATATCAGAAAACAAAAAAAATGGCATCTGCAAAAGTTTGGGCACCCTGCAGAGTTAGTATCTTGTACTGCCCCCTTTGGCAACTATCACAGCTTGTAAACGCTTTTTGTAGCCAGCCAAGAGTCTTTCAATTCTTGTTTGAAGTATCTTTGCCCATTCTTCCTTACAAAAGTATTCCAGTTCTTTGAGATTTCTGGGCTGTCTGTCACGCACTGCTCTTTTAAGGTCTATCCATAGATTTTCAATTATGTTGAGGTCAGGAGATTGTGAAGGCCATGGCAAAACCTTCAGTTTACGCCTCTTGATGTAATCCCCCATGGATTTCGAGGTGTGTTTAGGATCATTATCCATTTGTAGAAGCCATCCTCTCTTTAACTTCAGCTTTTTCAAAGATGGCATCAAGTTAGCATCCAAAATTTGCTGACATTTTATTGAATCCATTTTCCTTCTACTCGTGAGATGTTCCCTGTGCCACTGGCTGCAATACAACCCCAAAGCATGATTGATCCACCCCCATGCTTAACAGTTGGAAAGAGGTTCTTTTCATTCAATTCTGTTCCCCAACGTACCTTTGCTCATTCCGGCCAAAAAGTTCAATTGTAACCTCATCAGTCCACAGAACTTGTTTCCAAAATGCATCAGGCTTGTCTATATGTTCATTTGCAAAGTTCAAACGCTTATTTTTGTGATGAGGACGTAGAAGTGGTTTTCTTCTGATGACTCTTCCATGAAGACCATATTTGTATAAGTATCTCTTTATAGTGGAATAGTGAACCACAACTCCAGTGTCTGCCAGATCTTTCTGGAGGGATTGTGCAGTCAAACGTGGGTTTTGAATTGTCTTTCTCAAAATCCTGCAAGCTGTTCTGTCTGATATTTTTCTTGGTCTTCCAGATCTTGCTTTAACTTCCACTGTTCCTGATGCCATTTCTTTATTACATTCCGAACAGAGGATATTGACATCTGAAAACATTTTGCTATCTTCTTATAGCCTTCTCCAGCTTTGTGAGAGTCAACTATTTTCAGTTTCAGATTTCTAGACAACTGCTTAGAAGAACCCATGGTGCTGATTGTTGGGGCAAGGTAAGATGAGTCTGGGCATTTAAAACCTTTGAGATTGACATCACCTGGTCTTCGCAGATGATGATTGAGCATATTCCATGACACTGGCAGGTCTCAACTTTGCAAAGATGGCAGTGCATGATATAAATTCTGCAGGGTGCCCAAACTTTTGCAGATGCCATTTTTTTGTTTTCTGTTATTTTGAAAGTGTAAATGATGGAAATAAAATCTAACTTTTGTTGACATATTATAAGAATGTCTAATCTGTAATTTGATGCCTTTTGGAGATTTTTCCATCTTTCCTTGGTTTCTTTATGCACATTAATACAAATTTTTACCTGGGGTGCCCAAACTTTTGATCCACACTGTATACCTGACAATCGGAGGTACTGAGACATTGACCTAACAAAACCTTTGACAAGTCTCTGTGACATGTCAAAAGTTTATTTAAATTACAGTAATGCTTTAAGACAAGATATTTTACTATCCATCAATACACGTCATGTGGTAGACCGGAGAAGATTGGTCATAAGGGACTTCTCATGTCATAATAAAGGTGCACAGTGCCACATGTCTCCTGCAGGTCCTCAGTAATCTACAGGCCTTGTGCCATGTACACTGTGTGAGCAAAGAACACTACATCACCCATCATGCACCGCGCATCTCACACTCCTCACATAGTATGACCCCCACACTCCTCACATAGTATGACCCACACATAGTATGACCCCCACACTCCTCACACAGTATGACCCCCACACTCCTCACATAGTATGACCCACACATAGTATGACCCCCACAATCCTCACATAGTAAGACCCACACATAGTATGACCCCCACACTCCTCACACAGTATGACCCACACATAGTATGACCCCCACACTCCTCACACAGTATGACCCCCACACTCCTCACATAGTATGACCCACACATTGTATGACCCTCACACTCCTCACACAGTATGACCCACACATAGTATGACCCCCACACTCCTCACACAGTATGACCCCCACACTCCTCACATAGTATGACCCACACATTGTATGACCCTCACACTCCTCACATAGTATGACCTCCACACTCCTCACACAGTATGACCCACACACTCCTCACACAGTATGACCCACACGCTCCTCACACAGTATGACCCACACACTCCTCACACAGTATGACCCACACACTCCTCACACAGTATGACCCACACACAGTATGACCCCCACACCCCTCACACAGTATGACCCCCACACTCCTCACAAAGTATGACCCCCCGCTCCACACTCCTCATACAGTATGGCCCCCACACTCCTCACACAGTATGACCCCCACACTCCCCACACAGTATGACCCCCACACTCCCCACACAGTATGACCCCCCACACTCCTCACACAGTATGACCCCCACACTCCTCACACAGTATGACCCCCACACTCCTCACACAGTATGACCCCCACACTCCTCACACAGTATGACCCCCACACTCCTCACACAGTATGACCCCCACACTCCTCACACAGTATGACCCCCACACTCCTCACACAGTATGACCCCCACACTCCTCACACAGTATGACCCCCACACACTCCTCACACAGTATGACCCCCACACACTCCTCACACAGTATGACCCCCACACACTCCTCACACAGTATGACCCCCACACACTCCTCACACAGTATGACCCCCACACACTCCTCACACAGTATGACCTCCACACTCCTCACATAGTATGACCCACACACTCCTCACACAGTATGACCCACACACTCCTCACACAGTATGACCCACACACAGTATGACCCCCACACCCCTCACACAGTATGACCCCCACACTCCTCACAAAGTATGACCCCCCGCTCCACACTCCTCATACAGTATGGCCCCCACACTCCTCACACAGTATGACCCCCACACTCCCCACACAGTATGACCCCCACACTCCCCACACAGTATGACCCCCCACACTCCTCACACAGTATGACCCCCACACTCCTCACACAGTATGACCCCCACACTCCTCACACAGTATGACCCCCACACTCCTCACACAGTATGACCCCCACACTCCTCACACAGTATGACCCCCACACTCCTCACACAGTATGACCCCCACACTCCTCACACAGTATGACCCCCACACTCCTCACACAGTATGACCCCCACACACTCCTCACACAGTATGACCCCCACACACTCCTCACACAGTATGACCCCCACACACTCCTCACACAGTATGACCCCCACACACTCCTCACACAGTATGACCCCCACACACTCCTCACACAGTATGACCCCCACACACTCCTCACACAGTATGACCCCCACACACTCCTCACACAGTATGACCCCCACACACTCCTCACACAGTATGACCCCCACACACTCCTCACACAGTATGACCCCCACACTCCTCACACAGTATGACCCCCACACTCCTCACACAGTATGACCCCCACACACTCCTCATACTCAGTCCTGGATTCTGTGCACAGCTGAGATTCTGGCAAACACCTGGGTTTATTTAGCTGAAGAATCTCCTCCTCGGGCACTGACACCTCATAGGAGGAGGGCCGAAGCTGCCGAGAGTATGCTTCCTGACATCTCATTGGGGCTCCGGCTGTATGATCCAGAATTGCAGCCGAGTGGGGATATTAGGAATATTAGAAGAATGTTTCTGTAACCCATGAAAATGTCAATGGGAAGGCAACTTGGCACTTCAAAATGGCACCACTACCCAACTGTTCTCATCATGTGCAAGACTGGTGCCCATTAGGGGGCATAGTAGATGGGCTAGGGGTACAGAGGGGCAAGGTGGGCCAGTGAAAACCCTGGATCAAATAATTCTATTACTACTCTTCACATATCCCAAACTCAACCTGTGGGAATTCCAGGTACTAACCCCAAACCCATAAATCATGGTGATCTACCCATACAGATAGAAGTGATACTGTGCAGATACCTTCACAGGTAGAGAAATTATACTGTGCAGACACCTATACAGGTAGAGCAGTCGTACTGTACAGATACCTACACAGGTGAAATTATACTGTGCAGATGCCCATACAGGTAGAGAAGTGATACTGTGCAGACACCTATACAGGTAGAGCAGTCATACTGTACAGATACCTACACAGGTGAAATGACACTGCAGATGCACATACAGGTAGAGAAGTGATACTGGGCAGATAGCTACACAGATAAAAATGATACTGTGCAGATACACATACAGGTAAAGAAGTGATACTGGGCAGATACCTATACAGGTAGAGAAGTGAAAATGGGCAGATATCTATACAGGTAGAGCAGTGATACTATGCAGATACCTATACAGGTGAAATTATATTGTGCAGATACCTACCCAGGTGAAGTAATACTGGGCAGATACAAATACAGGTAGAGAAGTGATAATGGGCAGATAACTATACAGGTAGGGCAGTGATACTGTGCAGACACCTAAACAGCTAGAGCAGTCATACTGTTCAGATACCTATATAGGTGAAATGATACTGGGCAGATACCTATACAGGTAGAGCAGTCATACTATGCAGACACCTATACAGGTGAAATGATATTGTGTAGATACCTACACAGGTGAAGTGATACTGTGCAGATGCCCATACAGGTAGCGAAGTGATACTGGGCAGATACCTATGCAGGTGAAATTATACAGTGCATATACCCATAAAGGTAGAGAAGTGATACTGTGCAGATACCTATACAGGTGAAATTATACTGTGCAAATACCCATATAGGTAGAGAAGTGATACTGTGCACATACCCATACAGGTAGAGAAGTTATACTGTGCATATACCTATACAGGTAGAGAAGTGATACTGTGTAGATACCTATACAGGCAGGGCAGTAATACTGTGCAGATACCTACACAGGTAAAATGATACTGTGCAGATACCCATGCAGGTAGAGAAATGATACTGTGCAGACACCTATACAGGTAGGGCAGTGATACTGTGCAGACACATATACAGGTAGGGCATGGATACTGTGCAGACACCTATACAGGTAGGGCAGTGATACTGTGCAGACACCTATACAGGTAGGGCAGTAATACTGTGCAGACACCTATACAGGTAGGGCAGTGATACTGTGCAGACACCTATACAGCTAGAGCAGTCATACTGTACAGATACCTATATAGGTGAAATGATACTGTGCGGATACACATACAGGTAGAGAAGGGATATTGGGCAGATACCTATATAGGTGAAATTATACTGTGCAGACACCTATACAGGTGAAATGATATTGTGTAGATACCTACACAGGTGAAGTGATACTGTGCAGATGCCCATACAGGTAGCGAAGTGATACTGGGCAGATACCTATGCAGGTGAAATGATACTGTGAAAATACCCATATAGGTAAAGAAGTGATACTGTGCAGATACCTATACAGGTGAAATTATACTGTGCAAATACCCATATAGGTAGAGAAGTGATACTGTGCACATACCCATACAGGTAGAGAAGTTATACTGTGCATATACCTATACAGGTAGAGAAGTGATACTGTGTAGATACCTATACAGGCAGGGCAGTAATACTGTGCAGATACCTACACAGGTAAAATGATACTGTGCAGATACCCATGCAGGTAGAGAAATGATACTGTGCAGACACCTATACAGGTAGGGCAGTGATACTGTGCAGACACATATACAGGTAGGGCATGGATACTGTGCAGACACCTATACAGGTAGGGCATGGATACTGTGCAGACACCTATACAGGTAGGGCAGTAATACTGTGCAGACACCTATACAGGTAGGGCAGTGATACTGTGCAGACACCTATACAGCTAGAGCAGTCATACTGTACAGATACCTATATAGGTGAAATGATACTGTGCGGATACACATACAGGTAGAGAAGGGATATTGGGCAGATACCTATATAGGTGAAATTATACTGTGCAGACACCTATACAGGTGAAATGATATTGTGTAGATACCTACACAGGTGAAGTGATACTGTGAAGATGCCCATACACGTAGCGAAGTGATACTGGGCAGATACCTATGCAGGTGAAATGATACTGTGAAAATACCCATATAGGTAAAGAAGTGATACTGTGCAGATACCTATAAAGGTGAAATTATACTGTGCAAATACCCATATAGGTAGAGAAGTGATACTGTGCAGATACCCATACAGGTAGAGAAGTGATACTGTGTCGATACCTATACAGGTAGAGAAGTGACACTGTGTAGATACCTATACAGGTAGAGAAGTGATACTGTGTAGATACCTATACAGGCAGGGCAGTAATATTGAGCAGATACCTACACAGGTGAAATGATACTGTGCAAATACCCCTACAGGTAGAGAAGTGATACTGTGCAGACACCTATACAGGTAGGGCAGTGATACCGTGCGGACACCTATACAGGTAGGGCAGTGATACTGTGCAGATACCTACACAGCTAGGGCAGTGATACTGTGCAGACACCTATACAGGTGGAGAAGTGATACTGTGCAGATACCTATACAGGTAGGGCAGTGATACTGTGCAGACACCTATACAGGTGGAGAAGTGATACTGTGAAGACAACAATAGAGGTAGGGCAGTGATACTGTGCAGACACCTATACAGGTAGGGCAGTGATACTGTGCAGACACCTATACAGGTAGGGCAGTGATACTGTGCAGACACCTATACAGGTGGAGAAGTGATACTGTGCAGATACATATACAGGTAGGGTAGTGATACTGTGCAAACACCTATACAGGTAGGGCAGTGATACTGTGCAGACACCTTATACAGGTAGGGCAGTGATACTGTGCAGACACCTACACCACTAGGGCAGTGATACTGTGCAGACACCTATACAGGTGGAGAAGTGATACTGTGCAGACACCTATACAGATGGAGAAGTGATACTCTGCAACGGTATCAGCAATATTCTCTAGCTGCAATGTTCTGCACGTACCTGTGTACAGTGATGAGCGTTATGTGCGATGCTCTGCAGAGGCTGCTCGCCCACCACAATCCGCAGCAGGCAGGCATCCCCGTGTGTACAGGAGCCTGCCGCGCCTGTGAGGGGTTAGAGGTCCCGGCGCTCTCCTCCCTCCCTATTAGGCTGGCTCTTTCCCAGGGACACAATGATATCCCAGGGCTGGAGAGGGGGCTGATCCGCAGGAATCCCGCCTCCCCGAGCCCAGAGCAGAGGAGGCAGCGGCGGCAGCCCACAGACAGACAGACAGCCCTGGGACCGAGCTGCCGGGATGCCCTGGACAGGCAGAGCTCCGCTACTGCTGCTGCTGCCGCTACTGCCCGGGCTCCTGCTGCTGCCTCCGCCTGCACAGGGCCAGGACCTGCCCGACTATGACCCCGAGCTGGACGACCTGGAGGAGCACATTGACTACAAGGACCCCTGCAAGGCTGGTGAGAAGGGGGGAGACCTGGGGGAGGAGGAGGCTGAGGGGATAGTAAGGCTCAGGAGGGGGAAGGGAGATAACTTTCTTCACATCTCACTTTATATCAAGGCAATGTGACAAGTGTGTGTGTATCCCTTTAAGAGACATGTCTGCTACTGGCCAGGCTTCGCAAAGTTTTGGCAACTGACTCCTCCAACCATTGGACCCTCTTCATTTCTATATCTGTTGTCTCCATCCATATTGCTCCAATGGGGAATTGTGGGGTTCGGTGTGAAGAGCCTGATCACGTGATCTATAGCGCATCCATATACCGTACACGATTCACAAAGACCGTGGAGTACGCCGTAAAGTAATTTCCATGAATTTATTTATTTTTTTGGTGCAAATTTCGACACCATTTAAATCGGCGTACCCCAACCTGTTGCAACACTACAACTCCCAGCATACCTGGACAACCATGATATACTCCTCCGTATAGATAGCGCCGCCGTATACTGTAGACAGTGCGCAAAGATTCACGAACGTTCGCCCTGCATCTGTAGAATACATTGGAAAATACCCTTCATGGATACTTTCAAATATAGAGACTGTTTAAAGCGGCGATCCCCATCCGATGGCCCTCTAGTTTAGTGGTGACCAAACTGTGGCCCTCCAGCTGTTTCAAAACTACAACCCCCAGCATGCCCGGACAGCCGTTGGCTGTCCGGGCATGCTGGGGGTTGTAGTTTTGCAACAGCTGGAGGGGGCCACAGTTTGGACACCACTGCTCTAGTTGTTTCAAAACTACAACTCCCAGCATGCCCGGACAACCTTTGATATACTTATGATAAATAGTGCCGCCATATACCATACACTATGCACAAAGACGCCTTCTAGAATACATTGGACAATATCTTTCATGGATACTTGAAAATAAAGACTCCATTTAAAGCGGCGTTTCCCAACCGGTGGCCCTCCAGTTGTTTTAAAACTACAACTCTCAGCATGCTCGGACAACCTTGATATACTTATGATAAATAGTGCCGCCATATACCATACAGAATGCACAAGGACGCGTGAGCAGTATCTGTAGAATAACCTGTAAAATAATATTCATGGATTTTTTGCAACTACAGACACCATTTAAATCAGCATTCCCCAACCGGTGGCCCTACAGTTGTTGCAAAACTACAACTCCCAGCATATTCAGACAACCTTGATATACTTGTGACCTACAGCGCCTCCTTATACAATGCAGAAGGATGCAGGAGCCTTGGTCTGTAGAGTTACCTGGAAAATAGTTTTTTTTGTTTTTTTATGGATTTTTGCAAATATAGACACCATTTAAAGCGGCGTTCCCCAACTTGTGGACTACTACTCCCATGCTGGTTGTTGTCATTTTGCAACAGCTGGAGAGCCACAGGTTGGGGAAACACTGTTTTTAAAGTTCCCCAACCTGTAGCCCTCCGGTCCCCAACTTCTAGCCCTTCGGCTCTTGCAAAACTACAACTCCCAGCATGCTTGGACAACCTTGATGATACATAGCGCTTCCATATACCGTGCACAAGGATGCATGAGCGGTCGTCTTACGTCTGTGGAATACACTGGAAAGATAATCTCCATGGATATTTGCATATTTTGACACCATTTAAAGTGGCATTTCCCAATCTGTGTAAGAACTACAACTCCCAGCAAGCCTGGACAACCTTCACACACCCGTGATACATAGCGCTTCCGTATACCGTAGACAAAGCACAAAGACACACGCAGGGTTTGTCTTGCCTGTGTAGAATACACTGGAAAATAATTCCCATGGGTATTTGACACCAGTTAAAGGGGTATTCCAGGAAAAAACGTTTTATATATATATCAACTGGTTCCAGAAAGTTAAACAGATTTGTAAATGACTTCTATTAAAAAAAACGTAATCCTTTCAGTACTTATGAGCTTCTGAAGTTAAGGTTGTTCTTTTCTGTCTAAGTGCTCTCTGATGACACGTGTCTCGGGAACCGCCCAGTTTAGAAAAGGTTAGCTATGGGGATTTGCTTCTATATATATATATATATATATATATATATATATATATATATATATATATTAAAAAAAAAAGTTTTTTCCTGGATAACCCCTGTAAAGTGCCGTTCTCCAGCTGTTGCAAAACTACAACTTCCAACATGCTGGGAGTTGTAGTTTTGCAACAGCTGGAGAGCCACCATACGGGGCAATAGTGATGCTTCTCTGAGACTTTCTTTACCATAGAGCAGTATTTGCCAACTTGCGTCTCTCTAGCTGTTGCAAAACTACAACTCCCATCATGCCCAGACAGCCGAAGGCTGTCTGGGCATGATGGGAGTTGTAGTTTTGCAACAGCTGGAGACACACAAGTTGTCGAACACCAACCTAGTTCAAGGACTAAGTTTACTGCCTTAGCCCTGTATCTAAAAACTCAGTGCAGTCCTATGTAAAACCACACAGAACGCAGCTATCGTCTCGACTTCTGCCAAAATTTCAAACCGAGTTCTGCCCCAGCCGTATACGTTTTATTCTGCAGAGGCAACATCTGGCCATAACCCCATTGTCAGTGTCAACACTAAGCCCCCCCCCAGACGGTCACCTCTGATCATTGTCCTTTGCCGGACATCACGACCCGGCGTGTCGTGCTGGAAATTTTTGGTCCTGCCACACAGACATATCGTGCCCATAAGTAACCAGAGAGGGCGCTCTATCTACACGATTGCCTTTATATAACACCAGTACTGCCACTCGGCGCGGGTTATATAGGTGTTATTTCCTTCTATCACCGTCTTACGGACAAGGTGCGAGGTTACTTGGAGCAATGGAACGATGTTAAGTAATCCTGGAGGTTCTGTTTGTATAGTCGGGCTTGCGGTTTCGGGACGTGGACGCCGAGGCATTTCTCTTTAGCTGTACTTCACGCAGACTCCATAGCCCCCCCCCCCCCCCCCCTTCATCTCTTCTCGTATCTCACACATTGATGTGAATGTGCACAGGGAGCTGCAGTTATCCGCTGCGAACATATCTGGTTACAAAGTGTCAGGGGAAATGATCATATGTGTCACTTGGTGTTTATATTGTTTTTTAGATTGTTATGTTGTTATGTGTCTGATGCATTGTGCGCGATCAGGTCTTTAGTTGTCGGCGGTCTTCTTCATCCTTTTCCCCCCTTTAGATCTTCTGTGCAGCATTGCCTTTTCTAATGAACGGGGGTCTTCTCATAATACGTCTGCGGTCTGGGTGTTTTGGCTTCAAAGGTTTTGGATTGGTCCATGACCCACTTATCTTGCCAATGAGAAAAAAAAAATCGACACTTTCCCTTCCCTCCTCCTTCACTCTCCATAGTTCACATTCATGGGTAATATAGAAAAGCATTACATGTAAAGATTTTGAAGCTTTTAAAGCATAGCAGTTGTTTCAGGAAACTTTTCAGGATAGGTTGCCCTGTGTGCAAATGAGGAGTGGCACTACACCTGCCCATTATGTAATTTAGGGCTTTTTCACCAGTTTTCTCCTCTGCAGGCTTCATCTTTAGTTTCCAGTTGTCCTTGAGCTAATGGGTCTAGGATCTGATGTTTCCCATACACTGCCGATCCAGAAGAGGGGATCCTGCTCTGCTATGTTCCGTACACACCCTACAGAAGCAGCAGCATGTAGGACATTATAGAGCAGTTAATAGTTGCAAAACAGCTAGAGAGCCACAGGTTGTGGCAACACAGATTTAAAGCGTATGATCCATAGATAGAGAATACTAGCTTATGTTCCGTACACGCCCTAAGAAGAAGCAGCAGCAACATGTAGGGCATTATAGAGCAGTAGTTAATAGTTTAAAGTGTACCTGTCGTACATGTCCTAACTTTTGTTCCACTCTGTGTCTGTGTAAACTTGAGATCATCTTAGTAACATGACACAGAGACGGGAGAGAACGCGCTAAGGCTATGTTCACACTACGAATGTCCGCACTGAAAATGTCTGCGCGGACATTCCAGACACTGCACAGGAATGCGCCATTTCATAGATGGATATGCATTCAGTGCTGAGTCCACAGAAAGAATGGACAGGTTCATTCTTTCTGCAGACAAGGAATTCGGAGGTCTAAACATAGCCTAAGTGTGCTCTTCCCCCGGCTTGTTCTACTTCTGAACACTCATTCCCCGACCGATTAAAACTTTTTAAATGTTTCCACGGGATATCAAACTTTTTTTTTTAATTAAATGACAGTGCTCATATAAGCTATGAATCAGGTCCTGGTGAGAGATAATAGTTGGGGCTTGTTCACACTGCCATTGTTCTCCAGTAAATGGTGCTCCATTGGATTGTCTGTCAGAACAACAGAGTTGATGGGAGAGAAAAAAAACAGTGCGTGTCCTATTTTTTTCCCCCCATCTGCTCAACTCCGGTAAAATACCAGATCCCCAATGAACCCCGTTCGTTGGGTATCCAATGGGACCCAATGGTGTCAGTTGTACCTCGACCTGTTTTTGGGTCCGTTCGATGCCAAAAAAAATAAATAAAGATCAGAACAGACCCAGAACGTGACATAGCACAATGGCAGTGTGAACTTAGCCTAAACTGTTGCATAGTCTCTTTTGTGTCTCTGTCTGCGATTACCCTCTGAACTCAATCCCTCTCCCAACTCCTCCCCTCTTCCTAGACTTATATGGACAGAATGTAACCTGATCTCTCAGTAAGCCACTAGTCCCTCTTGAATCCTAGTCCCACACTTGACTGAGATAAAACTTTTTACGTTTTATTTGTGTGCTTTAAAATCGTATACCACAAACCTGGTCAGCAGAAAGAACGAGCACTAAAAGCAGAAGATTAATTTACAACGTTTATGGTTTACAACATTAAAGCACACAAACAAAAGATGAATACGTTTTATCTCTTTGAAGTACGCTGGGTTCAACTTACTATTTCGTTTTGGAGATCCGGATTTAGGGTACCTTTCAAAGTTTAGCAACGGGTAGGGAAAAAAACAGAATATAATACAAAGTTTGTTAAATTCACTTGGACTATTGATTTATGTAAAGTTTGTTAAGACACTGGTGACCATTTAAATGCCAAATCTGGGAAGACCCCTATAACTTTTAGGAATAAGCCTAAATTCACACTGCCTTTGTGCTCCGACCCGTTCTTGGCTTTTTCTTTATTTTAAGCCGAACGGACACCGCACGAGACAGACCACAACGGACCCCACCAGATCATGACACGTACCATTGACTTGAATGGGGTACGTTGGGGATCTGGTATTTTACAGTAGTTGTGCGGGGGCCACATCTCCCCCAGTGTTGTGGAGAAAGTGCAGTAACTCCCTTCCCAATTGTACCTGCAGGACTTGAGCCCTGTATATAGCACCATATAGTAAAGGTAATCTTTCTTGTCAGAAATCCCCAACAGTTTTTTTCAGAGGGTCATAGGGGGAGATTTATCAAAACCTGTCCAGAGGAAACGTTGTGGAGTTGCCCATAGCAACCAATCAGATCGCTTCTTTCATTTTTGAAAAGGCCTCTGAAAAATGAAAGAAGCAATGTGATTGGTTGCTATGGGCAACTGGACAACTTTTCCTCTGCACAGGTTTTGATAAATCTCCCCCATAGTTCTTAAAGGGGTATTCCAGAATATCAACTGACTCCAGAAAGTTTAACAGATTTTTAAATTACTTCTATTAAAAAATCTTGATCCTTCCACTACTTATCAGCTGCTGTATGATCCAGAGGAAGTTGTGTAGTTCTTTTCAGTCTGACCACAGTGCTCTCTATGCGGACACCTCTGTCCATGTCAGGAACTGTCCAGAGCAGGAGCAAATCACCATAACAGACCTCTCCTGCTCTTGACAGTTTCTGATACAGACAGAGGTGTCAGCAGAGAGCACTGTGGTCAGACAGAAAAGAACAACTCAACTTCAGCAGCTGATAAGTACTGGAAGGATTAATATATATATATATATATATATATATATATATATATAATATATATTTTATAAAAGTCATTTACAAATCTGTTTTAACTTTCTGGAGTCAGTTGAAATGGAAAAAAAAAAATGTTTTGTTTTTTACCAGTTTACCCCTTTAACGTGTAAGGATACGTAATCTAGTCACGTGGATGAGGTTTAAAGAAAAATGATCTGCTACTGTGCTTTTTGGATCGTGGGACTAAACCAGTGTGTCTGGAGAAAATCTTAGGAATTCCATTTTAACAGGGCCTTGGATTTATTTTAACTTGAAACCTCAAGACAACCGCGCTAATGTCTTGTCGCTAATTGTAAAAGTTTTTGGTCGTCTTCCCAGACGCACAGGTGGATGAAAACTATTGTGCTCCAGGGAGGAGGACTAACTCCATCATTGAACTCATCAGACTAGTGTATGGGCTCCAGTAACATGGCCTCCATATACTGAAGGAACCCCGATCAATCATAGAAGTTCAATCAATCATAGTGTTTTGTCTTAATGAAGAAAAGTTGTCGTAGATTAGCACTGCTGTTTCCTTCTCAGGTAGGAGACGTAGATCATGTGAAGTTTAGGAGTGCTAATTCATTAACATTATAGTTAGAGATGAGCGAACTTACAGTAAATTCGATTCGTCACGAACTTCTCGGCTCGGCAGTTGATGAATTTTCCTGCATAAATTAGTTCAGCTTTCCGGTGCTCCGGTGGGCTGGAAAAGGTGGATACAGTCCTAGGAGACTCTTTCCTAGGACTGTATCCACCTTTTCCAGCCCACCGGAGCACCTGAAGGCTGAGCTAATTTACGCAGGAAAAGTCATCAACTGCCGAGCCGAGAAGTTTGTGACGAATCGAATTTACTGTAAGTTCGCTCATCTCTAATTGTAGTACACATAGGTACAGAACCCATATAATTCTATTCAGAGGTGTAACATACAACCATAGGGTCCTATAGTAGGGAACTGCAATGGGATTGGGATGCCGCAGTACCCAATCTAAAACTTGGGAGAGCGGCTGTTTTTTTTCTCTTAAGCGGACGGGAGTAGGCGGTCACAAGAACATACAGCAGGTTCCGCAAAATCAAGAGCAGTCCTTCAAACCTCTGAAATGGCAAAAGGGGGTGATAAAAGAGCAGAGGGGGACTATCTCTAAAAGCTGTGAGCGGAAGCGGGTGAGATTGGACATATGTTGCGGGAGCGGGCGGTAATGGTCAGAAATCCAGTGGGAGCGGACAGGACTGGAGCACACAACTTGTGGAAAGCGGGCAGGAATGAAACACACATCTTCCGGAAGGGGGCGCTAATAAATCCAGTGGAAGAGGGCAGAAGCGAGATTAAAGGGTTGCTCTGCCCCTAGAAATCTTATCCCCTATCCAATGGATAGGGAACAAGATGTCTGATCGCTGGGGTCCCGCCACTGCATGGAGCATACTTCGCTCCACGTGGGATGACTGGCTATGTCGGGCGGAGGCTCGTGACATCACGGCCACGCCCTGCTCGTGATGTCACGGCCACACCCCCTCAATGCAAGTCTATGGGAGGGGGCGTGACTGCCGTCACGCCCCCTCCCATAGACTTGCGTTGAGGGGGTGTGGCCATGACGTCACAAGCCTCCGGCACTGCACCCGACGCTCTAAACGAATGCTGGGTGTGACAGGGAGATCGCGTGGGTCCCCAGCGGCAGGACCCTTCAGTCAGACATCTTATCCCCTATCCATTGGACAGGGGATAAGATGTCTAGGGGCAGAGTGCCTCTTTAAGAAAACAGTCCCCCGCAAGGCTCTACCCCATAGCAAGACCTGGAGTGGGTCCCACTAGGCAGACACATAAGAAGGAAGGGGTTCTGTGTTGTAATCCACCATGCAGTGCACGTTGTTGTCACAATAGTGGAATAATGTGCATAGTAATATCATGATAAACACACACACAGTGATATCACTGCAGAAAAATAATAAACATTGTAATATAATTGTGTAGGGATAATGCATACCGTGGTGCCACAGCCCAAAAGCTTACTTCATACAGTAAATGACAACAAATTAGAAAAATGTTAATTGTTGAAAATGTTAAAATCACTTCATTTTATCCGTAGTAAATAAAACTAGAGCTCTCCCCTCGTTCATCTTCGGCCGATGCGAAGATTGTTGTGCCCCTTCTTATATACACCATCAATTTTGTGTTCCGACTTTTCTCTTCATTTTTTAAATTTTTAATTTTTATTTTTATTTTTAAACTTGTAGTTTCTGGACCCCGATGCAAAATCTGCAACAGGGCCCCATATGTCAATTCTATTACTGGTCTCTAATGGGGCAGATGCGATGTGACTGCTACCTCTATAGCTACGCCCCTGGTGCCTTTTAGTGTGCCTTGTTAATATTTTATACAGTGATGTCAGAGTTCGAGGGTAATGACATCACAACACATTATAGCATCATACAGGAATAATGCACATAGCATGGGCATGGCATATCTTTATGGGGTACCATAGTCAATGTTCTAGATTCCTATACCTCCATCACTAACCTTACCACATGATTGTTTGGCCCCTTAGTTGTTGGCCCATCAGCAGCTGCTTCTCTGGTAGTTAATCCCACAATCCTAAAGGTCCATACTGTCTCTCGACTGTACAGAGTCCATTGTATACCTTGCTACTGATGTCAGAGTTTGGAGTCACCATAGGCAGCCACAGGCACAATATGGACCAGTAGGGACTGTAATGGTCCATGAACACAACCCAACACAAAGCATCTCTAGATAAGTAGACCGTTCACAACCGAATGCTTCTGCCTCTTTGTTTTAGTGATTGGTGGGGGTCTCAGCACCCGGATACCCACTGATCAAACGTTTGGACTCTTCACTATGACAATCTGGCACGGTCTGTCTACCTCCCTCCAAAAAAAGATAACTTGCATTTGGGTGAGCTGAAGAAGTGTGTTAAAGGGGTACTCCGGTGGAAAACTCTTTTTTCTTTTTTTAATCAACTGGTGTCAGAAAGTTCAACAGATTTGTAAATTACTTCTATTAAAAAAATCTTAATCCTTCCAGTACTTATTAGCTGCTGAATACTACAGAGGAAATTCTTTTCTTTTTGGAACACAGTGCTCTCTGCTGACATCACGAGCACAGTGCTCTCTGCTGACATCTCTGTCCATTTTAAGAACTGTCCAGAGCAGCATATGTTTGCTATGGGGATTTTCTCCTACTCTGGACAGTTCTTAAAATGGACGGAGATGTCAGCAGAGAGCACTGTGCTCGTGATGTCAGCAGAGAGCTCTGTGTTTCAAAAAGAAAATAATTTCCTCTGTAGTATTCAGCAGCTAATAAGTACTGGAAGGATTAAAGGGGTTATCCACCATAAGGGGATTTTAGTACGTACGAAGGATCTGCGCTTGTCTTGGGGCTAAATGGCTATGTCAGGAGATTACCATAACACTGTGGCTAGCTTTTTGTGAACTTGTATTTCCTGTTTGACTTTTCTTTTTTTGACTACAAATTCCACAATTCTATTTTCCTCCTTCCCACACATCAGCCACCCCACCCATTGAAACAAAAGACCTGTGGTTTTCAATCAGGGTGCCTACAGCTGTTGCATTAGTTGCAGATTGATCTCTCCCCCATCAAGCGATCGCTTCACCCACTGAAGCAGACAGGCTCCCTGTCATCAGCTGACTAGTGAGTCAGGTCTCCGCCGCATTGCAAGCTGGGAAAAATCCGAGACAACAGTCATTTTGTATGCTGATAAAAATAAATATTAGAGTGAAAATCGCAGAAGAATTGTGAGAAAACCGTCACACACAGGTACAGACACTATATTATGAACTACACTAACTTTACAGCCCCTGTAGCATAGTCAAATAAAAAAAATTCCTGGAATACCCCTTTAAGATTTTTTAATAGAAGTAATTTACAAATCTGTTGATTTAAAAAAATAAATAATAAATAAAAAAAAAAGTTTTCCACCGGAGTACCCCTTTAAAGTAGACATTTGGGATGACGGCTGACCGAACTAGCTGCTTGCCAGCGGTTATCTTAAGAATCTGTGTGAGTGAGTGGATAACCCCTTTAACAGTCCATCACCCATAGAGAGACATGTGTTTCTGTTCTGCTTGAGAGTTCAAGTTCGAGTCACAAGTAAGAGGTTTTTTTTGGGAGAAGTGTTCTCAGGAAATGTCCAGATCAAGTGGGTTATCCTTTTCTAAGAAATGGCCGACTTCCAAAGATCCAGCATCCTTGACCCTTGCTACGGCATGGAGGGGAAAAATAAAATCTGCAAGCGAAGAAAGATATGGATTATCGTGTTGCTGTACATGTTGGAGAGACGCGAGGAACAATTTTCTGCAATTTTCACAATTAATCTAAGACTTGGGTGTTTTTCGTATGAGAAGGGATGATAACCGGGCATTGTTCTACAGACAATTCACCATTGTCTTGTACTGCCGGAGACTAAATCCATAAGTGCTCCCATCCCAACCCACCTTGACCTAAATCCCCCCCTCTCCCCATTTCCTCTCCAACTACTTTGGAGTCAAATTTATACGTACCTAAATAACCCAGTGTTTCCCAACCAGGGGGCCTCCAGCTGTTGCAAAACTACAACTCCCAGCATGCCCGGACAGCCTTCGTAGTTTTGCAACAGCTGCAGGCACTCTGGTTGAGAAACATTGACATAACCCCTTAAAAATACATCCTAGTTTGGTGTGCTTTTTAAACTACCGTAATTAAAGGGGTACTCCGGTGGAAAACCGGGCACAATATGGACCAGTAGGGACTGTCACGGTCCATGAACACAACCGAACGCAATGCATCTCTAGATAAGTAGACCTTTCACAGCCGAATGCTTCTGCCTCTTTGTTTTAGTGATTGGTGGGGGTCTCAGCACCCGGATACCTACTGATCAAACGTTTGGACTCTTCACTATGACAATCTGGCACTGTCTGTCTACCTCCCTCCAAAAAAAGATGACTTGCATTTGGGTGAGCTGAAGAAGTGTGTTAAAGGGGTACTCCGGTGGAAACCTTTTTTTATTTTTTATTTTTTTTTTAAATCAACTGGTGCCAGAAAGTTTAACAGATTTGTAAATTACTTCTATTAAAAAAAATCTTACTCCTTCCAGTACTTATTAGCTGCTGAATACTACAGAGAAAATTTATTTTCTTTTTGGAACACACAGCTCTCTGCTGACATCATGAGCACAGTGCTCGCTGCTGACATCTCTGTCCATTTTAGGAACTGTCCAGAGCAGCATATGTTTTCTATGGGGATTTTCTCCTACTCTGGACAGTTCTTAAAAATGGACAGAGATGTCAGCAGAGAGCACTGTGGTCGTGATGTCAGCAGAGAGCACTGTGTTTCAAAAAGAAATTAATTTCCTCTGTAGTATTTAGCAGCTAATATGTACTGGAAGGATTAAGATTTTTTAATAGAAGTCATTTACAAATCTGTTTAACTTTCTGGCACCAGTTGATAAAAAAAAAATAAAAAAAAATAAATAAATAAAGTTTACCTCCAGAGTACCCTTTTAACTAACTTATTTACTACTTTTTTTTAATTCATGGACATACATAGGGCTATTTTTTTTTTTTGCATGATTATTTTATTGCCATCATTTTAAAGTACATTAATTATATAAACTTTTTATTTTAGCGTACCTTTCATATCACATAAAAAAAAATCTTATGTTACTCACTAGGACATGCGGATGCTTTACATGTCTTTATGTGTGTAGCTTCTGTATTTGACTCACAAATCCCTCTGTTCTGCTGCTCACTCATTCTGACATCCACAGCTCAGGAAGGGGCATGTCCAAGGCAGGCACTGAGCCCGCCATCACTCACCATGCATTTACTTCCTCCCTGAGTGTGCTGTGCTGTTGGTCTCTTCATCCAATCACTGCAGGCTGCTCTGTAACCCCCTCTTCTCTGTTTTCAGACAGGAGTCTGATAGGACAGGAGTGAGCACAGAGGAGTGCTAGTCCTGCCCTCACTTCCTGCACTTTGTCCCAGCTCGTGCTTCAGTTGGGACAAAGATGATACTGCTGCCGGACAGGATTATGTTTTGAATTGTATTGGGATACTTATGTTTAGTTTTTTTTAATAAGCCATAATTTCTATAAAAAAGATATACATTTTTTTATTTTTATTTACGTTTATTAGGTTAATGTTTTGCCAAGAAGTACAACTTGTAAATCTTTTTTTTAATCTGACAGTGCCTTAACTATTCCTGGGGGGAATAGAAAGAAAAATTTTTTTAAATGTCATCATTGGTTTTGTATTTAAAATTGTTCACCATGCAGCATAAATAACATTACCTTTTTTATGTAGATGAGTACTCTGTGGTTTAAGGATCTAAGGTGTAAAATGGCCAGGAACAACATTTTATATCTTATTCTGTGCGCTGCAGGAGGGTATTCTCTGTATATCAAGGCCTACTCTGCAGGTTATAGTGAGGGCAAAGCTTCCGAGCCTGTAGCATTACAGAGCCAGAATAGCACAACGATTTGTGGGGCCACAACGCCTTAATACTTTGCAGGGTAGAAAATGGATAAAAGGGTTATCTGGTTTGAAGATGTGGTGGCCCAGTACAGGAGTTGAACCCCTGTACCCCAGCTGCCCTGTACGGCAGACTCCATCCTGTGACCCCTGGGACCCCCTTGTACATTCCCTTAAGTGCCTATGTTATACAGTGTATTGTACATAAAATATGTTATGCCTTTAAGTGCTCTTGTCATGTGATTGTAACTAAGGAAGGTACCAGTGACCATGTGACCTACAGGGTGACCTATGTTCAAGTCCTAGGTGTGTGTCTGGAGTCCAGTGGAGGCCTAAAGTCTACCACGGATCCCCCAGGTCCAAGTCAAAGCCGTGTAAGCTACAAATGGGGGCGGGGGGGGGGGGGGGGGGAAAGTCAGTCATAGTCAGTCCCAGTTAAGTCAGTCGAGTGGTCTGTCTCAAGTCACCGTGGCCATGCATCAGTTTGTCCAAGTCCACTATAAGTCCCAGCAGCCCTGTGGTCTCTGAAGTCACTGGTCACCTCCTCGGGCCTAGCCAAGCTGTATAGACTGTTACATCTGTCTGACTCGGTAAAGCAGCCGTCGTTTCCATAACTTGGTGTCAGTCATTATTTGCCTCCCGTGCCTTGCCCAGCATCCAGCAGTATACTTTGGGTGGTGTAGAGGATAAACCACGCCCTGGCGTCATGAACACAATTTTTTTTATTTTTTTTATTCTATGTATTATAGATATATAACTACAATCTTGGGTGATGCTTTAAATCGTGCCAAGTTATAATAGGACTGTGGACTAAAACTACCTCAGGGTATCTGTTACTGTTCAGCGCCAGGTTTGTCTAAACGCATTTATAGGTTTTTAGTTACAGACAGCCTTATCCTATTTATATTTTTTTATAGATATTTTTCTATGCCCACACACGCTAGCTGATATCCTCGGTCACCCTGTTTGTATTGCCATCTTTAGTCTCGATGTCTGTTTATTTGGCGCTGCCTACAGAATAGACTGGATTCCCAATAATTCCTATTTGTTATTTTTTAGCTATGTTCAAATGAAGTAATGCGCTGGTCTGGAGCCTATGGGGAAGATTTATCAAAACCTTTCGAGAGAAAAATTGCCCAGTTGCCCATTGCAACCAATCAGATCGCTTCTTTCATTTTTAACAAGGCCTCTGCAAAATGAAAGTAGCGATCTGATTGGTTGCTATGGGCAACTGGGCAACCTTTCCTTTGCACGGGTTTTGATCTCCCCCTGTGTGTCTCATATACACTAAAGTCTTCTATGGTAAACCAGTTTATTCCATGTGGCACTACATCCTTGAGGGGGGGGGGCTTTCTTCAATCCTAATATTAGGCCATCAATCCCAATACGTGATCATCTGGCAGGACATTCTTGGGTGGGCAATATAGCGCAAGTCTGGACTAATAAAAGTGCATGAATTTGGACTCTGAAATGTGTCAAGCAAACATAACTTGGAGGCAACTGCATGACTAAACTAAATTGCGTGATCCATCGATGTGTGGTGTCTCGATACCGTATCCTATCCGGTACCTTTTTATTGTGGGTCCCCATAGCCAGAGTCCCTAGGACGTCGGGGTTCCTATTGTCCTATCCACCCCTAGTCCCCTCTCATCCAGATAGTTGTTGTACCAATAGCTTACTTAGGAAGCATGTAAATATTATATAAAAGCTCTATAAATAGTTACCTGTCCCATAGCGTAGCAGGACCTGCGGGTCACGTGGTTAGGTTAACCTTTTGGAGGTCCTTGTGACGTAATCAATCCCATCACTCATTGTAACAGTGAGTGACAGATGTTTCGGACCAATCAGATTTGCCCCGCCCCCTGCCCATATAAGGGAGCGGCGGCCATGTTCTCTCTCTTGTTCCTGTGCAAGCAAGCAAGAAGCATCTGCGCTGCTGAGATCTGTGAGTCTAGGCCTGAACCTTGCGGCGACGGCCGATAACTTCTAAATTCTGAGTGTATCAATCCCCACGCACTCTGCAGGATCACCGGACCTTATCCTTCCCCTAAATCCGGACGGATCTGCAATAATTACCCTAAATTCAGAGACTTTAATTTATTTCAAGGTCCGCAACAATTGTCAGTCATTGAGCTATATAAAGACTGTATTCCTGAGACTGTCATTGTTCATTGGATGTACCGCAAGCACTTAAGTAAAGTTACCCAAGTTCAAGTATATTGTGGACCTTCAGTCATTTCATTACATACACCTGTCGTTTCTGGGAAGGGCGGCGATAGGCCGGATGATTACCTCAGCATACTAGCCCTCAGCCTGGCGTCACGAACTATAGGGTTAACATTAACCCCTTATCTACTACAACATCCCAACTACCATACACCCCCCAAGGCTACCACAGATGGATATTTAATTTTATTGGTTAATGTGCGGTGGCCCAGTATGGGAGGTGTTACCCCACACCCTTGCTGCCCTGTGTCCCCTGGACCCTCCCTGGATCTGTTTATTGTAATTGTATATAATCCCTATGTTATACTGTATATGTAAGAGTGTTAAACCTTTAAGACTGTTTACCATGTGATTTGTGATGTGATTGTTACCCAGGAGGTATCAGTGACCAGCTGACCTAGGGGTGACCAATGGGACCCCACCAGAGCCTCCCCCATATAAGCCCTGGGTGGAGCCACTGCACGGTCTCTTAGTATTTGCTGAGGTCCAGTCAAGTCATGCCTAAGTGTGTCCAGAGTCATAGGAGGCCTCAAGTCCAGTCTACAGCCACAAGCTACAAACCTGCAAGTAAGCCACAGTCACAGTCTTGTCAGTCACAAGTGAGTCAAGTCACAATCATTAATCTAGTCCAGGGGTTCTCAACCGGTGGTACATCACGGGTTGTGCGGGGGTACGCCAATGCGCTGACAAATACTGGCTATGCATTGGCCAGTATTTGTCAGTGCAGAGCGGGGAATGGCCGCTACAGCCCTCTTTAAAGTACTGCGGCCGCAGTTCTGGCCGCAGCTACTTTACGGGAGCTGCATGGTTGCTAGGCAGATGTGTGACGTCCTCTGATGTTGCGTGACGTCCCCTGAGGTGCCGCACAGGGCAGGAGGATGTCACCCATCAGTGCGGCCCCCCCAAACAGGACTCTGGGAACCGGATGCGCTGTATACCCGAACAGGCCGCGTAGGGATGTTATTGTATGTATATATCAGCCCGGGGGATCGGAGGGGGGGGGGGGGGAATGGGGGGGGGGGAGAGAAATAATGACACAAAGGCATTAAGATGGAGGGGGGGGGAAGGGATAATGGCAAACGGGGATCAGAGGGAGGAGGAATAATAGCACAAGGGGATTAAGATGGGGGGGTAATGATTACCCCCCCCCCCTCCATCTTAATCCCCCTGTGCCATTATTCCCCCCCTCCCTCTGATACCATTTTGCCATTATCTGATAATGGCAAAAGGGAATCAGAGGGCATTGCGTACCTCGCGCCACGCCTATCCGACCGTCATGAAAGCCGCCAAATTTCAGGTAAAAACATTGTTATACACACCACCTGCACACTGTACAAAGGGTGTATGCAGGTTATTGCACCAAAATGTCATGACAGTTGCGCTTTAAGTATTGCATTAGCATAAAGGTAAGCACACGCCATTATGAAAATAAGTAATCTTATTACTTATTTTGTCCGCGGGTACCTCTCGCGCGATGGGTACCCGCGAACATACTTTCACACTTTGGGGGTACAGTCCCAAAAAAGGTTGAGAACCACTGGCCTAGTCAACGTGGCCTGCACGAACTTGTCCACCTCTACTACAAGTAAGCCCTTAAGGTCTCTGAAGTCACTGGTCACCTCTGTGGGCCTGGCTGAACTGGCATCGGAGTCATTATTGCCCCCGTGCCTAGCCCAGGATCCACCGGTATAACTTTGGGTGGTATTGAGGATAAACCACGCACTGGCGTCATTAATACAAGGGGCTAATGCCATCTGCCCCTAGGGCCAATCCATCTGCATTTTGCATCACACCCTCTACCACGTGTTAATAGTTTGGTGTGCATGCTATGACTAAAAGTGGACGTTAGAAGTAGGTTGATGGTTAAACAACTGTTGAATGAAGGATCGTCTGATGCTATACAGTATATTACGTTTTAGTCCAGCCATGTACATTTTAGTTCATATTGGCAATTGCAGTTGTTCATACTTCCCATACATGATCAATGACACAGGATGATAGACAAACAATATTTTTGGGATGGTTCTGAAAAAATTCTTTTCTGCAAGATTGGTTGTAGATGAAGATAGTGTGTTTCCTAAATGAAAGATCTTTCATGTGCAAACTTTGATGGTTTGCCTTAGGTCGGCTAAAGTAAATGTTAATTAAATTTTAATCCAACAAACGATCATTTTGGTTAAAATTCTAAATATATTCATCAACTTTAGCCGACCTATGGCACACTGTCAAAGTTTGCACATGGAAGATCTTTCATTTAGGAAATACAGTATCTTTCATCTATAGGCACTTAGAGACTATGACTTATTCTTAGATTCTGTTTTTATTGAATTGAATGTTTGGGTTGCCTTTTATCACCTGTGCTGGACAGAGTTTCCTTAGACCATGCACGTCACTGGTACGGAATTCATATGGACATGGCCTGTGGTTAGCCTGGTTCTTTCTCATAATAGAGGATAAAAAAGCTACCGGTAAATGATCTTTGACATAGTGAAGGATCTTAGTCAGAAATAAAGTCAGCTTTGTTTGAAATTTTCCTCTATCTTTAAAGGGGTACTCCACTGGCCATTGTTTGGACGTAAATGTTCCAGTATGGACTAGTATTTATAAGGACGCTTCAGCAAAACAATGGTACAACCACTACCCTTATCTCATGTTTATGGCCACCTTTTAGAGTACCGTACCTCTTTTTCAAGGGGGCTTACAAATAACACTACCATGTTACTTAAATTGTGAAAGTGATGACAGGTTCCTTTTAAACTTTAACTCACCAAACTGACTTTACAATGAAACTTTCTAACTATAGGTTACGCTAAACTTACCTTTTTAGCTTTTATGCCCAACTATAAGCTCGGGTACTCTTGACCAAATACTCCACCACTCTCAGAGAGAGTGACCCCTTCTAATAAAGATGCAGCCAGACAAGGAGACACGATGAATGGCGCTCCTATCTCCAGATTGGGCTAAACCATCCCTGGCAATAGCAGCTGATGGGTCAAAGGTCCTGATCAATCATCTATGTTACTACCATAATCTTCTACCACCAGCAGCAGCTGATGGCCAGATGTTTAACACAGTCACCCGCTGTTACTACCTTTAATTGTACTCTCAACCATGTTTTTGGTGGGAAAACCCTCAAAGGGGGTATAAAAGAGAAATATGGAAAATCCAACATAGTGATTAAAATTCCATGCGGATCCTTCCCAATGGTCAATGATCCTTCCTTTGCAGAATACTTTTTCCTAGACACACAGCCTAGATTTCAAGGTAGCTGAGAAATAATACAGCTAAGACCATCTTGATCTCTTGTAAAATAAGAATCATGTATGGTTCCTCAAAAAGTGGTAAGACATTTTGAGGTTCAGACCTCATAATACTGAATTGGCAAACCTGACTGAAATATCTTTACTACAAATATATGATTATTCTCAGAGTCATCTCACAAATCACCTAAAAGGATGCTGAGACTACTGGTAGTGTTCCCAGCATCCTATCGAAGACTAAGAAATGTAGCTTGATTTCTCTTTATTCACATGATCTATTGTGATAACCTTACTAGGACTTCATTTATTAGGCTGGAGAGAAGGTTTCATTTTTGCCATCCCATGATATGGTATTTAAAGTTTAAGCCCAGACTGAACATATTCTAGAAACCATAAACCATTGAGACAGTGTCACTAAAAACTTGCAACTGGAGCCTAACTTTATGGGTGTTTTTTGATATGTAATGACGTTCTCATTGCTGGGGCCACTAAGGAAAAAATTTCATGGCTATAAAAATCTATTTTATCCCTCTTTGCTTGAAGGCTGCACTTACACATTAAAGTTTTTTTTTATTTTGTTTGTGTTTTGGGGATAGTACTCTAACCCCTTCCCAACCCATGACATACATGTACGTCAGGTGGGCGGACATTACGGGGGCCCGCGGGTTGGGTCCACGTCATGACCAGGAGATGTCCGCTATCAGCAGCTGACATCTGCCAGTAATCGGGGATCGTGCCGATGTCCGTCATTTAACTGTTCAAATAACTTGATCTATACAGATCACGGCATTTAAACATTAAATGCCGATATTCCCTGGAGTCTAGTGGTCCCATAGCCCATTACATTGCGGGGGGGTCTATGGGTTGCTAGGGAAGCCCGAGGTCTTATCGTGTCCTCGCCGTCTTCCCTGGCTCTGTTATTGCTTAGGGCTCCCTTTGGCAGCCCTTAGCAATTAAGCACAGATTTCACAGATCAATGTAATGCAATAGCATAATCATCATCTGATGGCTTATGATAGGCCCCTAGGGGGGGCCAAAAAGTGTGTGTAAAAAAAAAAAAAAAAAAAAAAACCCCATTAAAAAAAAAGTTTTTAAAAATATAAAAAATCCTTCCCCTAATAAAAATTAAAATCCCCCCCTTTTCCCATTTTTTTAAATAAAACACTGTACAAACATAAAAAATACACATATTTGGTATCACCGCATGTGTAATTATCCAAACTATTAAATTATTATGTTTCTGATCCTGCATGGTGAACGGCGTAATCGGAAAAAAAACGCCAAAAATTGCTGAAAAATCATAATAAAAAGTGATCAAAAATACAGAACTACACAAAAGTGGAACCGTTAAAAACCTCAGCTCATGGCGCAAAAAACAAAGGTGGAAAAATAAAAAAGGTATAGGGGTGAGAACATAGTAGTGAACAAAGTTATTTATTTTTTTTCCCAAGGTTACATTTATTTATTTTTTTTTAACCATAAAACGAAGCAAAAATTATTCAAGTTTGGTATCATTGGAATCGTGCAGACTCATAGAATAAAGATAGAATGTCAGATTTACTGTATTTTGAACTCTGAAAAAATGATTGCCCTAAAAAATTGTGCAATTCCATATTTATTTCAATTTTGCCCTGCATATAATGTTTTCTGGCTTTGTAATACATTGTTTGATACAAAAAAAGTGAATCCGTGGAAAGTCCAACTCGTCACGCAGAAAATAAGCCCTAATACAACTTTGTCAGTCAAAAAATTAAAAAGTTATGGGTTTTAGAATTTAAGGAGGAAAAAAACGTGAGCCAGAAATCAAAATTTGCTGGGTCATGAAGGGGTTAATATATCATCGGTGATGGGGGGTTCAACTTCTGGCACCTCGTGGATCTGTTGTTTGATGATTTAGCGTGCCCATCATACTGCCGGCAGTAAAAAAAATAGAGGTACATACCTTCCGTCGCTCCCCCGGTGCCTCCGGTAACCCGCTCTGGCCTCTGCCGCGATCCTCTTTCTGGTTGCCGGTGGTCGGCAAGTCATACTACACTCAGCCAATCACCGACCGCAGCGAAGTCCCGCCTCGGCCGGCAATAGGCTGAGCGGCAGTGTAACATCTTCAGCCATGGCACCTGCTGCAGTATGACAGGCAATTTTCCCATCCCGGAGTACTCCTTTAGGGTATGTTCACACTAACGGAATTACGTGCTGTGAACATAAACATCAGTGTTAATGGGTTTCTGCGATACCCGTTCACACTGCGGAATTTCAGCGGCGGACAATTCCGCCTCTGAAATTGTTCCGCGCAAAGAAAGAACATGTTCATTCTTTGTGCCGAAGTCCGCGAACACTGCATAGCCGTCAATGGTGACAGCGCAGTGCCGCACGGTCCTACCGCCAAAGTATTGCGGCGGCCGCCAGAATGGAATCTCTGCTCGCGGAATTCTGCGAGCGGAGATTCCGTTCATAATCTGTAGTGTGAACATACCCTTAAAGTGGCCATATATTTTCAATAACTGTTGGCCGAACGATCATTCATCCAACAGTTATCTCTCCCAACCTTCTCATACACAAGCGGTCGGTGTTGCCAAATGTTCATGTTTCCTCTCTGAGTAGTGGGGGGGGGGGGGTGTAAGTCATGGATAAGCAGCTTTGGCGCTTGCTTATCCTTCCCAGAACAAAAGATCGGGTGGCAGAAATTGTCGGTGGAGAACAGGAGGTTGGCATACACCTTAGACAGTTGGCTGAACTTGCAGCTGGCATTAGCGTAGGTTGTGGTTTCCACAATTAATTATAGGTATATGGAGGCTTCTCAACCATTCCCATTATTGGGGAACTAAATTTTAACGTTCCTTGTCCCTTTGCTCCAAGTGTCAAATTGAAATAAATAAATATGCCTATTTGGCCAGGCTGATCATGCATTCTTACGGAGAGGTCAGGGGAGCTCGGCAGGGACACAACTACGTTTTATGTGTATGACTAGGCAAGAAGTGAATCTATTCATCCCGTGTTTTCTGTGAATTTCCTAGGTAATTGGATACGCGGGCATAGATGTGACTCTACATGCACGCTGCTAACCCCCTGGCACTATCCTGCACAGTCTCTCCCTCTCAATCTATCGCCATCTCTCTCTTGCACACTTACACACCACTCGGCCCCTTACACACTCACAGACTGACACATAGACAGTTTTACTCTCCCCTCCCCACATGTGCGGAAAGATTATCTGCCACATAAACACAAAGGCAGACAGGCAGATACAGGCTCTGACACACTCATTCATACGATATGCGGTGATTCACACATGGGAATGCGCACATACGCTGACTCAGGCCTGTCTTGTGTAAGTGTACGTAACATACATAGAGGTCCTGCAGGTCACACTACAGGAAACTCAAGCCCCACTGCTTACAGCTGCAATATAACTTAGTTTTTTGTCTGTTTGTCCTGTAGTTTGGAGGCCACCCCCGCTTTTTGCAGTCGGCAGGCTTGGTGACACAGCTGCCGTGATTCATCTTGTTTTTTTTCTGTCTCCTAATCAGTCAGATATCGTAGTAAACAGAAGCAAAATTATTGTGCAAAAGACATTAAAAAGGATCAGTCAGCCTCTTGACATGTCTGTTCCCGTAAATATTTATTTTCCCCATGAAATTACAATTCCAGGACATATTTTCTTGCTTCTCTGGAATGCGCCATTTATCTGTTATCCCTCCTGTAAATGTATGAAGAAACTGACAACTGGGTGTACGGTAATACAGACAAATGAATAATCCGGCACTCACCGCTCAGCTCAAGACTCGATGCTCCTCTCATGGGAAAACCGGGGACACCGGACTGCAGAATGTCTGCGCTCAGAGGCAAACGACTTTCGTCGTTTGCCTCTGAGCGAAGACATTCTGCAGTCCGGTGTCCCCGGTTTTCCCATGAGAGGAGCATCGAGTCTTGAGCTGAGCGGTGAGTGCCGGATTATTCATTTGTCTGTATTACCGTAATCTTACTGAAACCTATTCTTTATACGTCCTAGCACCTTCTACATAGACTCATTTACTATATACTGGACGACTACTTTATCGCTAGCAATATCTCCTCACCTGTGTACAGATAACAAGATATTGGCAGTGCCGTCTGTCCTCTTCTTACTGACAACTGGGTGTTACCAGTTGGGGTGTGTCCACTCTGACACTGTGTAGGGACCAGTGCTATGGAGTCGAAGAGTCGGACGAAATTTTGGGTACCTGGAGTCGGAGTCGGCAAACAATGCACCGACTCCGACTCCTACTAAATTTAGATTGGAATTTAAAAAAAAGTAAGTTTAAATGTCCCAATTCACAAAAAGTTATAATTAATGACTTCTCTATTGTAAGAATAAAGACCAATGCATGCAGTGCCTCACGTAACCGCAAAACGAACACGTTAAGTGACCGTGAAGAAGCATGCTATTCATGTGCTTCATTATATGGCACAATTAGGAGCGGCAATACTTACACTTTCCATAGTGTTGTGTCCTGCTGTTACAGGGAACCAATGGGTAACCTAGCCTCTCACTGATAAGGGATTAAGTAAATATGTTTTTTGCAGGACTAGAGACACTTGTATAAGTGAAGGGAATGGAGGGTCAATAGTTCAAGACTGAAGCTTTAAACCATTGGAAAACCTGCTGCCATTCAGCTACGGCTATAAAAACTTGTAAACTCTGATTGTTAGATTAAACTTTAAACATGACTATGGGATTCTACTAGGGAAATCATGTTTTATAATAAATGCCCCTTCGTGGATCCTCCCACTGCCCTATCTTCAGCAGCAGATCAGCACACAAAAAGAAGGCAGCAGCTTCTGCCCAACTACCTCTCTCTGCTAGAAAAGCTTAGAAGAACTTGGTGGAACAGCTTCTTGGATTTATCTGTAAGTGTTTATAAATACATTCGCATATTAATACAGAGGAGTTGGGGAGTCTGAGTCGGAAGTACAAAAAACGTCGGAGTCGGAACATTTATCTACCGACTCCACAGCCCTGATATGGAGACAGCCCTTTGACAAATAATGTCAACACTCAATTGGCAGTTTCTTTATACGTTTACAGGAGGGATAACAGAAGAATGGCTTAATGCGCAGTTCTAAGAAAAGTTGCTTTGGATTTATTTCTATATTAAGTATAGATTAATACGAAATGTGCATGCGCATCCAGCAGTCCATTAGTGTTTTTTTTTTTTTTTTTTTTCAGGGTGGGGTGGTCCTTCTGAACATTGTTGAACACTGAACATTAAAGGGGTATTCCAGGAAAAAACTTTTTTTTTATATATCAACTGGCTCCAGAAAGTTAAACAGATTTGTAAATTACTTCTATTAAAAAATCTTAATCCTTTCAGTACTTATGAGCTTCTGAAGTTAAGGTTGTTCTTTTCTGTCTAAATCCTCTCTGATGACACCTGTCTCGGGAAACGCCCAGTTTAGAAGCAAATCCCCATAGCAAACCTCTTCTAAACTGGGTGTTTCCCGAGACAGGTGTCATCAGAGAGGATTTAGACAGAAAAGAACAACCTTAACTTCAGAAGCTCAAAAGTACTGAAAGGATTAAGATTTTTTAATAGAAGTAATTTACAAATCTGTTTAACTTTCTGGAGCCAGTTGAGATATATATATATATATATATATATATATATATATATATAAAAAAAGTTTTTTTCCTGGAATACCCCTTTAATGTCAGTAGATGTTACAATCCTTTTGGTCAGGCATAGGCAACCTTCGCCACTGCAGATGTTTTGGACTACATCTCCCACGATGCTCTTACAGCCAAAGTGCTGACAAAGCATCATGGGAGATGTAGTCCAAAACATCTGCAGTGCCGAAGGTTGCCTATGCCTGCTTTAGGTAGATCTGTAAGGTCAATGATGGACATTTGGACATTCATCATTCCTGTACTACTATCTCTGCTATGATAGAGTACAAAAGTAACAGCAAATTTGACGTGCATGGTACAAATTTTTTCAAATGTTTAGAACCTTTTCTAGGGCGGGTAGGAGTTAGCGGGAGAATGTGACCTAAATCAGTCCACTATCTGGTTAATGGTCAAAATTGTCACAGAAAAGTCGCATGGAAACGGCTGTTACTTTCTGTGCAACAAATTTAGTGAAAAAATAAAATACATTTTAATTGGCTTAATTGATTCCCCTCTTAGTCCTTTTTGATGCTATTCACTTTTTATACTTTTATACAGATGGCCCATGGAGAACTAGGACCAATATGGTTTAGGGCAAAAAAAATTTAAGCAATGGCCCAGATTTACTAAGACTGTAGGGGGAATTCATCAAACCATTTAGATTTTTTTTTTAATTTTATTTTTTTAGTCTAAATTTGTTTCACCAAATGTCACAACCACTTTCCTGTGATTTAAAAAAAATATATGTTTTCTTTTTTTTAAGAGCACTTTTGAACGGTAACCAGATGGTGGACAGCTTTAGGTCACATTTTGCAGACTTTTATGCAGATGTCACACCGATTCTCAGGCTAACTCCTAAAAGCCCTACAAAAGCTTCTGAACTGCCAGCAGGACTTGCCGTGCGCCAAATTAATCAAATGATGTGCAACATTTGATGAATTTGGCGCTAGCACGTCAAATCCGCCACGACTATTTTGCTCTAAAGACAGTAGAACATTATTGATGAATTTCCATGTTATGGCCACAAGTCCTGACCTGGCTGTAGGTCTGATGACCCAAACTGACAGGTGTCACTTCGCGCCATCAGACCTGCGGGGTAGGCTGCGACTTGTGGACGTAAAACAGGTGCAAAAATGCGGCTGAGATATACCCTTGTGTGTGTGTGTGTGTGTGGCCCCTATGGCTGCTGTACCAAAATGTTGTCCTTGAAGAGGACCTGTGGTCACTCTGTAAAGAGTTCTGTGGA
This sequence comes from Hyla sarda, assembly GCF_029499605.1. Lineage (NCBI taxonomy): Eukaryota > Metazoa > Chordata > Amphibia > Anura > Hylidae > Hyla > Hyla sarda. Next base: position 56,473,621 of record NC_079192.1, on the reverse strand, counting down.
GATCACTTCTCAGCAGTAATCTCATCATGATAGGATGGGTTAGAACGGGTAACACTTCTATGTAGATTAGACAAGATCCACCATTCACAATAGGCGATAATCATAGTAAATGAGTCAACCCCAGGTTCCTATGGTCCATGTGGCTGGTGTAAAGCTCATCTTTAAAGGGGTACTCCCACCCTAGACATCTTATCCCCTATCCAAAGGATAGGGGATAAGATGTCTGATCTCGGGGGTCCCGCTGCTGGGGACCCCCGCAGTATTGCATGCGGCGCCCACCTGTTTTTTATGCGGAAGCGCTGGAGGGTCTGAGTCGCGACTACGGGAATGGAAGTCTGTGACGTCAAGACTCCGCCCCCGTGTGACGTCACACTTGTCCCCTCAATGCAAGTCTATGGGAGGGGGCGTGATGCCTGGACAGTATGGTCTTCCCTTTAACATTGCATAGGATATAGAATAAAAGATTTTTACAATAAAAAAATTAAAGCAGAAAAAAAGAATATTTATTAGTATCTGGTTTTAATTAGTAAAAAAAATCTAGGTGACAGATTCCCTTTAAATGAATGAGAAGAGCCTTTCTGTATATTATTGTGTAGAGTTCACATTGTGGACATGAGAATTCTGCCCTTTCTCTATGTATCTTTCCTGGTAATCTAATTAGATAAGACATATGGTCCGGATTGGAATCAGCGTTCGCAGAACAATGTGATTCGTGCCAAGAATAGTTTTTCTGTCTCTAATAATCTGCAATAAGAAATATTTGACAGTTCTTTAAGAGAAAAGTGGGAAATACACTGCTCAAAAAAAATAAAGGGAACACTTAAACAACACAATGTAACTCCAAGTCAATGACACTTCTGTGAAATCCCACTGTCCACTCAGGAAGAACACTGATTGACAATCAATTTCACATGCTGTTGTGCAAATGGAACAGACAACAGGTGGAAATTATAGGCAATTAGCAAGACACCCCCAATAAAGGAGCATTCTGCAGGTGGTGACCACAGACCACTTCTCAGTTCCTATGCTACCTGGCTGATGTTTTGGTCACTTTTGAATGCTGGCGGTGCTTTCACTCTAGTGGTAGCATGAGACGGAGTCTACAACCCACACAAGTGGCTCAGGCAGTGCAGCTCCTCCAGGATGGCACATCAGTGCAAGCTGTGGCAAGAAGGTTTGCTGTGTTTGTCAGCGTTGTGTCCAGAGCATGGAGGCGCTACCAGGAGACAGGGCCAGTACATCAGGAGACGTGGAGGAGGCCATAGGAGGGCAACAACCCCAGCAGCAGGACCGCTACCTCCGCCTTTGTGCAAGGGGGAGCACTGCCAGAGCCCTGCAAAATGACCTCCAGCAGGCCACAAATAATGCATGCGTCCACTCAAACGGTCAGAAGCAGACTCCATGAGGGTGGTATGAGGGCCCGACGTCCACAGGTGGGGGTTGTGCTTACAGCTCAACACCGTTCAGGATGTTTGGCATTTGCCAGAGAACACCAAGATTGGCAAATTCGCCACTGGTGCCCTGTGCTCTTCACAGATGAAAGCAGGTTCACACTGAGCACATGTGACAGACATGACAGAGTCTGGAGATGCCGTGGAGAACATTCTGCTGCCTGCAACATCATCCTTGGCAGTGGGTGAGTAATGGTATGGGGTGGCATTTCTTTGGGGGGGCCACACAGCCCTCCATGTGCTTGCCAGAGGTAGCCTGACTGCCATTAGGTACCGAGATGAGATCCTCAGACACCATGTCTCGCTCCATCCACCAACTCCACATTGCACCACAGACTGTCCAGGAGTTGGCGGATGCTTTAGACCAGGTCTGGGAGGGCATCCCTCAGGAGACCATCCTCCACCTCATCAGGATCATGCCCAGGAGTTGTAGGGAGGTCATACGGGCACGTGGAGGCCACACACACTACTGAGCCTCATTTTTAAGTGTTTTAAGGACATTACATAAAGTTGGATCAGCCTGTAGTGCGGTTTTCCACTTTGATTTTGAGTGTGACTCCATATCCAGACCTCCATGGGTTGATACATTTGATTTCCATTGATAATTTTTGTGTGATTTTGTTGTCAGCACATTCAACTATGTAAAGACGAAAGTATTTCATACGATTAGTTCATTCATTCAGATCTAGGATGTGTTATCTTAGTGCTCCCAAAGCAGGGATTGTTCTCTAACCTGCTGTGGTGTCCTGATAGTGAGTGTGGCTTAGGGCTCGTGACCTCTGCATGGAGCATGGACAGCTTCTGAATACTGCTCAAAGGCTTTGTCAGACTTGATATGTACAGAGGTATACTCACAAGTAATACTACTAGAGGAGAATACCACTATACTTATGGAGTCTGATATATCCACATTAGTACCATGTATCCTTTCAGAGTTAAACTCTCACGAGAATTGATGATTATGTAACTGGTGATGGGTGCACGGTAGGGATGCTTGAGAAAGGAGGTGTGGCCTCCGAAACGTCGGAAGTGTTCAGCGCTCATTTGCGGCTTCTCCTTCATAAGAGGAAGGTGAACCACATGGACTCTGGAATGCCCGGTAAAGGGTGAAATTTAGACCGGAAATCCTAACGGACTGTCGCGCTACTCAGTGAGCACTTTGGGTGAATACTTTTTGTAATATTATTCAGATATAACCGAATGGTTTATATTACTAAAAGAAGAATTTTTTAAATGCAAATCATGTGCAGTGTGATTTTTTTCTATATGTCTGATGGAGAACACCATTGTATGCCCTTATATGGAAGACCTTTATGGAAACCTTATTATGTGTTTTGTATGGAGCTGTAATGTGGACATGTGCATGAGCCCTTGGCCATTCACATGATATGCCATAAATACTTGATAGTTGCAGGTCCCACTTCTGGGATTTTGTAACTATGGGAACAAAATGGCATTAATGTCTAAACCTTGACAACAAAAGTGAGAACACCCCTGAGTGGAAATGTCCAAATTGGGCCCAAAGTGTAAATATTTTGTGTAGCCACTATTAATTTCCAGCACTGCTTTAAGCCTCTTGGGCATGGAATTCACCAGAGCTTTACAGGTTGTCACTGGAGTCCTCCTCTACTCCTCCATGACGACATCACGGAGCTGGTGGATGTTAGAGACCTTGTGCTCCCCCACCTTTCCATTTGGGGATGGCTCATAGTTGCTCAATAGGGTTTAGGTCTGGAGACATGTTTGGCCAGTCCATCACCTTTTCCCTTAGCTTCTTTAGTAAGGCAGTGGTCATCTTGGAGGTGTTTTTGGGGTTGTTATCATGTTAAAATAATGCCCTGCGGCCCATTCTCTAAAGGGAGGGGATCATGCTTTGCTTCAGTATGGTACAGTACATGTTGGCATTCATGGTTCCCACAATGAACTGTAGCTCCCCAGTGCCAGCAGCAGTCATGCAGCCCCAGACCATGACACTCCACCACCATGCCTGACTGTAGACAAGACACACTTGTCTTTATGATTCTCACCACACGCACTTGACACCATCTGAACCAAATAAGTTTATCTTGATTTCAATCAATGTACTTAGCCTGCTTGTATTCTGCAAACTGCAGGCTTTCTTGTGCCTCCTCTTTAGAGAGCCTTTCTTCTAGGATGACAGCCTTGCAGACCAATTTGATGCAGTGTGCGGCGTGTGGTCTGATCACTGACAGGCTGACACCCCACCCCTTCAACCTCTGCAGCAATGCTGACAAACTCTGGATATGACGTGGAGAATGTGCACTCAACTTCTTTGGCCCAACATGGCGAGCCTGAATGTTCTGTAAAACCGCTGTATAGCCTTGCCCACAGGGCTGCAGCGTAGGTGCCATGTTAACCTTCCAGTGACCAATATTAGAGAGTGTGAGAGTGATAACACCAAACTTAAGAGCTCCCGACAGGAAAAAGTGGGCGTTCCCCAGCAGGCGCAACGTCATTGAAGCCTGTGAGAGCCGTGCCTCGCCATGCCCCACACGCACTTCTTGAGTTTGGTCACCTGCCAGGCCGGGAGGAGACCAAACTAGCTGTTTGACTTGCAGCAGGGAACACAACAGAGCCACCTAGTGGCCTTTTTTTTTTTTTTTTTTAAGTATTTCATACCATTATGTATTAAAAAGTTTAGTTTAGTGACAGGTACTCTTTAAACAGTTAGTTATACTTTCTGTGCACTCACTACTTTACATTGTAGCAGAGGGTCATTTCTTCCGTGTTGTCACACGAGAAGATAGAATAAAATATTTACAACAATGTGACTGATATACTCACTTATGGGAGATACTGTATTCTCTGGTTGGTAAGACCCCAGTAGACAAAGGTAGTGATTTATGACATATACTGTTCTAATATTGTCTAGGATTAGAAACATAGCTGAATTCTTCCTAAAACAGCAGCACTCTTGTCTTCAAGTTGTGCGTAATTTACCTCAACTGATGGGCTCTGTTGCCTGGCAACAGCAGGGTCGCAGTTCAGAAAGGAAAGCTGGAATTGATCGGAACCATGTGGGAGAAGAGCTCTACAGGGATGGAAGTTACTTTACTTAAAAACAGCACATTTGTCCTCCTCTAGTTTATATTTAGTTGGTACATACGCACCTCTTTAATATTGTTATTCTAAGTTACACATCGTAAAATGTACTGCGGCGTATTTTATTTTGCTCGCCCATCTTCGTCTGTAATCTGCATGAGAAAAAACAACCATAAAATGTCAGTTCATTTAACTATGTGTGAACTAAGCCTGAGGGTTGGCAGATTTGCCAATGGGCCTACACATTTATACGGTAAGATGAAATAATTTGGGCAATTACACAGTGATGTGTGTGGCATTTCGTTTCACAACCCATGGACAATGGTGATTTTTTTCTGGAAGGAAGAGCAGATCATTCCGTCACATCCTGGGTAACCAATTTAAAGGGGCTTTGCGGTGAAAAACACTTCAAGTGGTGGCAAAAAGTTAAACATATTTCTAAATCTCGTAAACAAAATCCCATATACGGCTCCAGATAGCAGAGGTGTTGTGTGTGTGTGTGTATATATCTTTTTTAGTTGCATGGGGTCTTTCAGGGGTCGATATTGTCTCTTTCTGTGTTCTGCACGTGCAAACTGCAAAATTTGTCACTGTCCAGAGTCGACCTGTAAAGGGTTACACCTCGGCATTTGCACAGTGATTGTCGGTGTCCTGTCCATATGTTTGTCCGTTTACATAGCGCACTCTGTCTGCGGCTGACATAGCCTGGTCTGTTCTGCTATAGAGAAGCTCTGTAGTTACAGCCAATGGCCTGTTCACCCTGGACGCCACCATGGTAAAGTCATTTGTACGTACCTTAACAGCTCGGAAAGAGGGAAAGATGGGTCACTGACTTTAATAAGGACCTAGAATGAAGTCTAAACTTCCAGTGGGATCCCAATAGTTAATGCTCTACCTCCAGACTTCAGTGTTTTTTGGTTTAGAGGG